>NW_027510148.1:951725-1257588 GCF_048772815.1 Callospermophilus lateralis
CCTACCACACCAAAAAGAACATTCCTCCTCTTTCCAGGTACAGTGGTGCATGCCTTTAATTCCAGTGGCACAGGAGGCTGAGCAGGGGGATCATGAGTGCAAAGCCAGTATCAGCAAAGAGTGAGGTGCTAAGCAACTCAGTGAGACCCTGTCTCTAAATCAAATACAAAATAGGGTGGGGGTTGTGGCTTAGTGGTCTTGTAGCCCTGAGTTCAATTCATTCTCTCTCTCTCTCTCTCTCTCTCTCTCTCTCTCTCTCTCTCTCTCTCTCTCTCTCCTTAATTGAAGAACTGGAGGCATTTTCTAGTTGCTCAGCTGTAGGTCCACTGAAATTGGGGATTCATTTAAGAGCCTGCTTCACCTTTCATTTAAGAGCCTGCTTCACCTTTACTTTACAGTGATACTTGTAAGTGGAAGTAGCATGTAAAATATGCTCATTTTTCAGCTGTGATACTTAGATATAAATCTGGCCCAGGAAACATCCCAAAGAGAAACTTGCACACTAAAAGTACCCACATGAGACTGTGGAATAGAAATCCATTCAAACACATGGAAATTAACTGCCTACTAACACAGACAACAGGAAACTAGAGGAAAAAGTTACCTCCAATCTTTCATGATTTCCCCCAAATTGCATACAATGAATTAGGTCTAACAACTAGATAGATAAGGTAAATATGATTAATAGTTACATTGATTTCTTGAAGGATAAGGACATGAAATAGATAGATATTGTTTGTATAAACAGAAAAGTTCCCATCCTGAATTATTCTGATTCCATTAACAGGTAGTTTTGTGTCTCATTTGCTTCTGGTATCTGTCTCAGTAAAGACACTGGAATCCATGGAGAATGACATCTCTAACCTTGGCATGGATGACAGCTAATGTGAAATTAAATGTTTTCACATTAAATGGGAATGAAACTGGTTTTACATGAATGGTTTCAGTGGTCATTCCATTTATGCATGTTCCTAGATTCAACTCTCCAATTTATTAATCACCAGTTAAGGATGTCACAGAGATGAAAATGCAAATGTTATTGGAAAATATTAATGCAATTGCTTGCATAAAGTTTATCTGGCATCCACCTTGATTGCTAAAGCTATTTTTATATTGATGACCAGTTAGCTTCTCTGTACTTAAATATTTAATTACTATGTTTGGATTCCCAAAGAGTATTGTAGTAAGTCACTTCAATTGGCCTAGTTTAATGTCTGGAAGCAAGTAAAAGAAATGATCAGGAAGTTAAATTGACATATGTGCCTACCTTTTGCTGGTTATATGCAGTATCATCCATATCATGAAGCCTCTTATGTTCTACGTTGGATGATCTGCCCACACATGACTCTGCTGACAAATGCACAGATAAACTACTTAAAAAATTCATGTGAAAGACAAATTATCTAAATAAAAAGGAAGAGTACTAATAATCATATAATTTTATTTGCCTAGTTATATTTTTATTGAAGTTCTACTTTAGGAGAATGTATGTCGTGTGTGAAATTTTTATTGCTGTTTGTGTGTGGGCCTGTGTATTTTACCCAGAAAATTATGTATCCTTGGCAAATACTATAATGCTTACTTCAGATCCCAAGTCTTTATATTAGGAGACAGGGTGTCTGTATAGTCCATGGTTTGCTGGAAACCCTGCAGGGGTTTGCCTCAGCCTGTCAAGTACCTGAAATTATGGATGTATGCCTCTGAACCCCATGCATACTGACATCATTGAAGAGTACTTTTACTGGTCCAATACCTCAGAAAACAACTTAGGAAGACAAGAGGTATTCACCATGTACGATACCTATAATAACTCACAACTTGATCCATTCAACTTGAATAAAATTTTACAGAAAAAAATGAAATTTCCATGTAAACAAAAGTTATCACACTGTTTACTCTTTGCTCAATTATTAAATTTTAAAACTCTATAGTACTTCATTGTGTCCCAAATAAATGATCACATTTACACCTTAATAAAATGAATTCCATATTATTTTTCTGTTTTAATTTCCCTTTCTTTTCATATTTTTTCTCTTAAAATTGTGTCTGTCTTGCAAAACATCCATGATTATAGATTATACCTGTTATTCCCAACATAAACCGGTTTTGCTTTTCCTTGGGACTACCTAGGACATATTTCAGTTTTTGTATGGGATAATAAACACGTGAGCTGTAAAGTATTCATTTTCCTAGCCAGTTCATCAGTTATTGGATGTGAGGGGACTGCTTTTACATCATGTTACTCTCAACAGTTTTATTTATTTCCACCTGTAATTGAATTTGTGGTAAGAGCTAGAGAAGAAAACAGGGGCAAGGGATAAAGACTTCTAGAGATAGAGATGAATGGAGACTTCAAAAGTGAGGTTATCCGCCAAAGGGAGGAAAAGCTGAGAGAATGAAAGGCTGTACATAGACACAGGATTTAAATGGAACATGCTTGTTTGACTATATAGGGATTGGCAAGGAGAATGGTCAGAGGATATTGCAGGCAGAGACAGGGATCAAATCCACAGTGAGGAAAAATCTGTATTATAAAAGATTCCTGGGAAAGTTAAGATGCTTGGACATCCATGTTTTAAAGAGGGCTGATGGTGGGCTGGGGATGTGGCTCAAGCGGTAGCGTGGCATGCGTGCGGCCCGGATTCGATCCTCAGCACCACATACAAACAAAGATGTTGTGTCCACCAATAACTAAAAAAATAAATATTAAAATTCTTTCTCTCTCTCTCTCCCTCTCTCACTCTCTCTTAAAAAAAAAAAAGAGGGCTGGTGGTCATATATGCAGTATATGCATAAATAGCAGAACCAACCTCAATGCAATATGCAGGTGAGTGAATGGAGATGAATAATGGCATGTGAGTGAATGGAGATAAATAATGAGAAGGCAGCAGTTCACTAGGAAATTGATGCAGGCCTGACTGAATGGCATTTTTCTCAAAATATAGAAAGTAGAAAAAATTCAGTGAGATGTATAGAATCAATTTTAATTAAATAAACAAAGAAAGAAGGTGGGTCCAAGTAATTTGAGATTCTGTTACTCATGTTTACAAATGAGATACATAATACAGTGCAGGAACTATGATTGTTGCTTCCATTTAGAATGTAGTTTCTCCTATAGCAATGTCTTCCTGTGTTGAGAGAACTCATTTAGGAGCGTGGTGTGAAATTTTCTGAAATCAGATTTACAAATCCACATGACTATTAGAAATGTCTGTGGGAGAGGATCAGTGAGAGATCAACTGCCCAGCATGGAAAAGAATCCAATTCAGTGCCAAGCATTGAGAAGAATATAACAAACCATGTCATAGGAATATGAGCAATCTCTTGCTGCTATGTGCAAGTTTATTTTTGATTTAGATAATTCAGTCCAAATTCATGGAAAGAAGTTTCTCCAGCAATAATGGATTCATTTTATAGGAAAGGAGTAAAATAAATTACATATGATAATACATTGCATCCTTTCTTGCTATAGACTGATCACATCAGTGGTGAAGGGCATGAACAAAAGTAAAGCATGAAACAAAACACAAAGTGTTGTAATTAGTCCAAATATGAGTTGTCATAGTAGAGTTGACATTCTCTTTTCCATAGATTTGTTCTGTGTCACAGACTGATACTGACCTCCTGGATTCAGAAGAAACAATTGAAAAAAAAATTGAGAAAACAAAAAGTCAGTTGTTTGAAAACATAAATAAAATTGACAGACCCTTAGCTATGCTAATGAAGAGAAGGAGAGAGAAAACTCAAATTATCAGCACATGTGATGAAAAAGGTAATATCACAACAGACACTATAGAACTACAAAGATAATTAGAAATTATTTTGTAAATGTATACTCCAATAAAATATAATACTTTGAATGCATTGTCAAATTTCTTAAGTCATATGATTTGTCCAGATTGAATCAGGAAGATAAAGACAAGTTAAACAGAACAATATCAAATGAGGAAATAGAAGATGCCATCAGAAGCTTACCAAGCAAGAAAAACCCAGGACCACATGGATACACAGCGAAGTTCTACAAGATCTTTAAAGAAGAATGAATACCAATACTCTTAAATTTATTTCAGGAAATAGAAAAAGAGGCAGCACTTCCAAACTCATTCTATGAGGCCAATATCACCCTGATTCTGAAACCAGGCAAAGATACATCAAAGAAAGAAAACTTTAGACCAATATCTCTAATAAATATAGATGCAAAAATTCTCAATAAAATCCTGGCAAATTGAATACAAAAATATATCAAAAAAATCCTGCACCATGATCAAGTGAGATTCATCCCAGGGATGCAAGTTTGGTTCAACATATAGAAATCAATAAATAATAAATAAATCAATATACTCAAAGATAAGAAGCATATGAGCATCTCAATAGATGCAGAAAAAAAATTTGACAAAATACAGGACCTCTTCATGTTCAAAACACTAGAAAACTCTGGGTATAATGGAAACCTATCTCAACATCATAAAGGCTATTTATTCTAAGTCTCAGGCCAACATCATTCTAAATGGAGAAAAATTAAAGGCATTCCCTCTGAAAACTAGAATAAGACAGGTATGCCCTCTTTAACCACTTCTATTTAAATAGTTCTTGAAACACTGGCCAGAACAATCAGACAGATGAAAGAAATTAAAGGGATATGTATACTTAGATGACCTAAAAAGCTCCACAGAAAACTTCTAGAACTAGTAAATGAATTCAGCAAAGTACCAGAATATAAACTCAACACCCAAAAATCAAAGGCATTCCTGGGTATCACTGAGAAATCTTCTGAGAAAAAAATGAGGAAAATGACTCCATTTACAATAACCTCAAAAAAAAAAAAGATACTTGGGAATCAATTTAATGAAAGAGGTGAAATATCTATACAATGAAAACTACAGAACCCTAAAGAAAGAGATCAAAGAAGATCTTAGAAGATGGAAAGATCTACCTTGGCTTGGATAGGCAGAATTAATATTATCAAAATGACCATACTCTCTAAAACAAAGACCATATCTTCATTCTCCCAGGCATCTCAGTTCTACCTCTGCCCCTTTAAGCTCTTTTTAAATTTAGAGAGAAAAGAAAATCAGCCTCACATTCCAACTAACCACTGTAATGACTCCAATCTGGGACACAAAATTTTAGCACTTTTAAATATATTTTCCTCATGAATTTACAAAAGTATTTTAAAAAATGGATGCAAGCATCAACACCCACATGTTGTGGCAATCCTCCCAACACATTGTGGAATATCTATATATATCATGTGTGATTAGTTTGTTATCCTTTCAAAAGTTTCAATATATGTTTTCTAGAGAAGTTGTACCACAAAAGTTACCTAATTTGAAGTTCCATGTTTCCATCGTCAATTTTGCTCTTATTGGAAGAGAATCTTCTATTTTGTTCATATGCTTGATGTGCATGGAGAAAAGATATAATATATATATTTTAGATTTGATCCCATCCAGCATGCATTTAATAATGTAACATAAATATAGAAGATGAATTTTACCTTGAAGTATTCACATAAACCCCGATGAACTGAAAAGAGATTGAGATATATGCTCAAATAAGTCTGAATATGCAAAGAGGAGGGAAGGGAGGATATGTGGAGGCAGGAAAGATGGTGAAATAGGTGGACATCATTACCCTAGGTACTATATATATGGTGTGACACTACACTGTGTATAACCATAGAAATGTGAAGTTTTGCTGCAATTGCATAGAATGCATCAAAATGTATTCTGCTGTCATGTATATACCTAATTAAAGTTAATTACTTTCAAAAAATCTGAATATAACAAAACTATTCTCATTGCACACTAAATGAATATGGACCCTAGTCCTGGTAGTTAGCATTGGTGAAGACTACTTTAGCTTTAGGAATCCTCTTTCATTTGGGAGCTTTATGTTGAGCAATGACAGAAGACTCAAATGTACTAAATCAGAATCAGGAATATAAGTTTCAGAAAATTTTCAGTTAAGTTTCCAGGGGTAAAATCACTTTTGCAATGGCCCTTAATAGAATGCCAGAGATGCAGTATGCTGGAGAGCATAGTGATCTGTTTTCAGAAGAGGAAAAAAAGATGCTGAGAAGTGCAATAAGGAAACTGAGTTTAAAATGTGATGGGACATGTCTCCAGTGAATCCTATCAGAATCATGTAATCCATTTTATTATAAGTATGCTTCCTGTCCCCTCATTTACCTCATAATCATCAAATCCAATGTTGCAATGAGATTTTTTAGGGGGAAGGTATAATTGTGTGCACATCAGAGAGAGTTTCATGAACTAATTAGCCCAGATATATGTGTTTAGAATAAAAGGTAATACACATATTGCACATATTCATGTGAAAACTGGTGTACCTTCTTTTCCCAGAATCCCTTGTTTAATCAATAATTACTTTCTTTTTTTGCCCTCTCCTGGGAAGACAGTGGTTCCTCATTCATGAAAAAAAATATACAGTAAAGCTAAAGTGTTCAGACTAGACAATACGAGGCACTTTTCCAAAAAGAAAAAGTGTTCTGAAAGTTTGTAGAATTACCAGATATCAATAGACTAGTGTGTTTCAAAGAAATTGGTTGAGGGCTGGGATTGTGGCTCAGTGGTAGAGCACTCGCCTAGCATGGGCAGGACCCAGGTTCGATCCTCAGCACCACATAAAAATAAAGGCATTGTGTTGTGTCCATATATTAAAAAAAATTCTCTCTCTCTCTCTCTCTCTCTCTCAAAAAAAAAAAAGAAATTGGTTGATACACAAAGAGTATTATATTGGTGTTTGAGGAGCAAACTTCATAAAAGATTTCTGATTAAAAATGAGTCTGGTGTGACTTATCTTGACAGCTTTTCAAGTAATTGCACAAAAGTCCCAGATGAGCACAATATTTGCTTCTTAGAGTTCAGAATATATCTCAGCAATATGGTGCATTCCTGGCATGTTCAGGGACATGGTTTCTCATAAATCACCAATAAAATTATGAAATCAAGGATATTAAGGATGATAATAAGAATAACAAGTATGGAAATATTAGTGTCCTTTAAAGCAATGAATGCTTCAAAAATGCAACACGGCTCATCTGAATGACACATATGGATGCTTTACACACCGTGATGCCACTGGATACAGATGGGAGAAATGGGTAACTGCAGGTTACTCAGATTCTTCCAGTTGTAACTTATTCTTATCTTCACAGCTTGGGATTTTGAGTTGAAACAGACAAACTGAAAAGAACTGATGAGAATTCTCTCATGTTCCTCATATTTCCTTGTTAAATTCTATGTTACTTTCATGACATTCCCATCCCTTTAGCTTTTCCAAAGGAACCCATAGAAGTGGGAGCTTGTCTCCTTACATTTTACATTTTATGTATGGCTCTTTGCCATGCCTTGTGGCCTGTCAATGTTACAGATTTATCTTAGAAATATCTACTCTTCACCTTAGTCTTTGGGTCCCTCCCATATCTCAAGAGACATGCTCAGAATGAAAAGCAAGATTTGAGCTTGCATTTCATCTTGGTTGTGTCTTGAAATGTAGGAACTGATAGTCTTTCTTGCACAGTTCCCAAAAGAATATCCAATGCACAGCGCCAAATCATTTTTTCTACAGATCAGAATCATTTGAATCACCTTAGACTATAATAAACATATAGAAGCTACAACCTGCTGAGTCAGAACAAGATTTTGAATATGGTCGCCAAGAGATGATTCCTAACAGTTGCAGAGTGTCAGTGTGAAATTTGTCCTCTTCTAATTCATCTAGGTTAATTTGAATGTAGCTCTGGATTCCTCCCTCAAAATAAAGTTTACAAGAATCTTTAAGTTTTCCAAAGTTAATTTTAGATACCTGTGGATTTGGAAAGTGCTCAATAATAATTACTAGTCCTTTCAACTAATCCATTTGCTGTTTCTGTCCTAAAATTTTGCCCTAATGAGTAGCAACATGTTGCATGTCATTAACTTGTATACCTTTCTAATCATTTAGGGTAAGTGAACTTATCTCTGTGGGAATAGGTCTTTACTGCTCAATTCATTACCAAATGTGAGTAAGTCAGGAAGGGTGGAAAAGTTGTACCCTCTACATCATTCAACTTTGGAACAGGAAACTCACAAATTCTTCTCATACTTTAAAAACCCTATTCTTTTCCCTTCTTACATGTTGTTGGAATTTCTTATGCTCTCCTAAGTACCACTGGTTCTTTTTTGTTTTTATTCTTTTTGACAATGTGTACTCACTACCTTCATCAGTCTTCATTCTCTATTTTTAATGAACTTTTCCTTATTTAAATTTACCTGTGATAAAAGCATGTCTCAACTGCAATTCACAGTTCAGTACCTTTAGCTATCTACCCAATTTAACCTGTGGCTGAAACCTAATGAGATACTCTACTTCTTACCTTTTTATTTTTCTTAATCTTTACTACTTATTTAATAGGCACATGTCTTGCACAATTAGTATGTACCAGTGCTCATATTTCTTGGCCATTTTTCTTTCCAATGTACTTTGTATCCTATGTGGTTCTTACCTTGTCTACGTTCACTTATTCCCTTTTTTGTGCTTGCATTGATCTCAACAGATTCAGAGGCAGCACACATCTCCTGATGTTGCTCAGAATCACTCTGGTAATGACAAAAATGAGTTACATATAGATATTATCATTACCCTTTGCACATCCCCATATTTACAATTGTGTAATCTTTGGAATTGGAGATTAGACCACTACATTTAGTGAAACAATATTTCCTTATGAGACCCTATCTTATGCTGTCCAGATGAAGCTGAGCTCTTCTCTTCATCTAGCTACCCATGGGGCAAAACTGGGAAAAAATGAAAGAGGAAATGTGTTCTCTGACAACAAGCACTGATATAAATATATTCAAAGCGGGTCACATCAGTGCTTAACTAGCAATGTGTGTATTCCTCCAACAAAACCCTTTTGAGACTGGAACTTGATGTTATATAGATTTGACATATTAAACATAGGAGGTTTAAATTTTTTTAATTATTTTTTTGCTTGTGGTTGGACATGATTCAGTTATTTGATTGATTTATTTTTATGTGATGCTGAATCAAACCCAGGTTTCACACAAGTGAGGCAAACACTCATCCCTGAGTCACAACCATAGCCTGGGAGAGTTAAATATTTAATGTTAAAATATTATATTGGATATGATAGAGATTTCAAATGTGTCACATTAAGTAGGAAGAAAATACTCCTGGAATTGTTTAACTTGATTCACCAGAGTCTTCTAAAAATTAATATATTTCAGCAAAGTATTTACTTCATCAATATTTGAGTTTCAAGGAAAAGAAATTTGGAACAAAAATGTGTCCACAATTAATGTGGACAAATGAAAACACTGCATTTGGGTAGAGTATGCAAACATCTTCACTGAAGAAAGTCTTGAAATTCCATGGAAGGAAGGCTCTATTTAATGATGAGTATTTTCAGAGATTGGAGCCAGAAAAACTGGTGTATGACTGCATAATGAATAAGTCAGGGTGTTTGGAAATGCTAGAAAGCCATGACAAGAACCAGTGACCAGATGAAACACAGAATCCATGGCTTTTTAAAACAGAAATGCATTCATTGAAGGAATAGACTGCAGCATTGCCAGGAAAAACTAGTAGAGTGCAAGTAATAAATCTCTCCTCTCAAAGGCTGAGGAGAATCTCACTAACACAAGGAAAAATTGTGAAAAAGCAAGAGAAACACAGTTCTTAAATCATGAATTACAAAATGCCCACTAGAAGTCAAGGAAATATCATTCAAAACTGCATTGGCATTTCATATGCCCCCAGTCAGAATGACATATTTCAAGTATTCAATAATAAGTGCAGTGCAGGATGTGGCAGGAAAACTAATCCTAGACTGCCAGACTGAAAATTAAGACCTCCACACTGCAAAGCATTATGGAGATTCCTTTAGATTCTAGCAATATGATCCAGCTTTCCCACTCCTTCCAACTAACCCCAATGTATGAATCAGAATGCACATGTGATATATGAACTTCAATATTTTATACTACAAGTCACATTTATAGAATTATGGAACTAACTGATACCCATCAACAAAAGAATGGATTAAAGAAAACACGTGGAATATTCAGCACTGATTTTCAGCAAATTAGTTATTCTTGATAAACCATTATGGCAAAATGATTTCACATATAATGTATTAAAATACTGCCTTAAATGTCTTTCAAACATATAAAAGTTAGAGCAGTAAAGTCTTCTTAGTTTTGTAAAAATTATTTTAGAGAGAAAATAAGAAACTAATAGAGATTCCTCTGAACACAAATACAACATTTTCAGCAGAGGAGAGACTTGGATTTTTGCGTGGATGTCTAGAAAATTTCAAAATACTGCCCAAAATCCTGGGCAGAGTTAGACTGTGAGTGCAGGATCCTTTCATCCCTGGTTACCTCACAGAGGCTTTTTTCCTGGGATAACTGAAACAGCATACATTCCTATTTCAACTTCTAAAATCAAATCAAACCATGGTACAAAACAATGGTTGGGAGGCACCCAAAGGAATAATTAGGGTGGATTCTAATCTGAGACCACAATCCAAGACCAGATCTGCTGCGAGCCTTCAGTAGCTGGATCTTGGACCCGTGGTCTGCTAAAGATTAAAAAGTTTTGGTACTTTCATTGAAATATGTTGTTTGAAGGTCTTTGATAGCAAGTGCCAGGGCAATGACTGGTAGGAAACTCGATGCATGCAGAAAACACACATGACGATCCATACCAGGGATGGTAAACAAACTCAGCTGAGAGGCATTTAGAAATTTGTTGGCTTTTCCAACACACTGGTTTTTGTAGACACCCTTCTGGTGATTACAATGAAATTCTCAGAGTAAACACCTTGGAGAAGAGTTTCATTGTGTAGTAACTCTGTTTGCTGGATCAGAAACCAATGCAGGTATTGAAACTCCTGAATGCATAGCCAACTCTGCTTGCAGAATGGTGGAAGTTTAACCTGATCCATTGATGTCAGGATAGTGATAATCAGGAATAGGATGGAAACTCTCATCAGGAATACATGTGCTTTGCCTGTTGGACAGTTATTTGAGTAGAGATCCATAGACACTACCTCTTTAAATGGTTGGTGAGAACATTTACAGTGAAAGAGACTATTTAAGAAATCAAGTGATGGAAGAATCTAGCATTCCTGGGAATTGTTAGGTACAATGGCATTTTCTACAGTTCCCAGAAGAAATTGCAGATTCTCCAAGCAGGTCATGACTGCCGTGCTCCAATAGCTTGTAAGAAAACCCCTCAGATATATGGACTCTTGCCCACCTCTACATCACTGATTATAGGAGCCCATCTTTAGAGTCTGCATTGCTCACTAGAGTGTTTGTCAGTAAGTATCCATGTTAGATGGGCCCACATCCCTGTGTACATGAACAAGAACTAAGGGTAAGGATTTTCTCCAAATTGTGAAGTTCTCTCATTTCTCTGGGTGAGGTGGGGGCCATCAAGTATCTGAGCTCAGCTTATTCATGGCAATAGCAGGTTAGGACATTTGCAGCTAAAGCAAACAAAGAAAGAGGGTTTCTAAAATTAGAAGTCCTGCCAGAAATATCTCCTAACATTAGTATAAGGGAAATCTTAAGCTTTTTAAATTGGTGTTCTTGATGTGTTTTTGTCTGTTATTGGAATGGGGTTTTCACATTATTTTATTTTTCACCTTCAATCTTATTTATTTTTTTAGAATTTCATTGTAATACTGTGTGTGTGTGTGTGTGTGTGTGTGTGTGTTTGTGGGTTTGTGTGTTCACTACAAAGTGACCAGTTTACCTCTCATTTTAAATTTTTTCTTTCCAATTTGAGTTCATTTTCCCTCATCTCCTCTTTGGCCTTCTTTACTCCCACCTCTTTCCTTCTATTTTAAAACAAGTCCTAATAATTATATTAAAACCAAGGCCTCTTTTGATTTTCCAGGTAAACATTGATATTTTCTTTTTCATCTTTTCTATTTGTAGTGTTATATTCTATTACAGGTGACAAGTGTTTTGCTATAAACCGTGATCATTTGTGTAGTTCATTCTGTGACCTCAGAGAAATATCGGTGAGTGAAATTGGCATGTGCAACATACTGGTTTTCACTCCTGGTACTCAGATATAAACCATACCCAGGACACAACCAAAGACAAATCTGCATACTACAAGGACCCTTGTGTAATAGTGGAAGAGAACCCATGCAAACACATGCAAATCCTTTACATACTAACACAGATCATATGAGATCAGGAGGCATATTCTCATATTATCCATGTTAGATCATATGAGATCTAAATTTCATTATTTAGATCTTCAAAATTTCATAATTTCCCAAAAATGATATCCAAAATCTTTAGTCTAACCTCACATAAAGAGGTAAGGCAAATATGTTTCATAATTTTATTGATTTCTTACAGATAATGAATCAGAAATATACATTATTTGTACATTAGCAGAAAAGTACCCATCCTGAAGTGTTTTGATACAACATGGAATTTTGTGCCTGATTTGAGCCTGCTCCCACCCTCCATGGAGATGCTGAAATCCATGGAGAATGACATCTTTAACTTTGGCACAGATGACAGGTAATGTGAAATTAAATGCTGAACCCTTGGGAATGAAGTTGTTTTTACATGAATGGGTTCAGTGGTTATCGCATTTATGTACGTTCATGATTTCAGCTGCTTATTTCTAAGTCTCTGACTTATTGCTTCCAATTTATGGATGTCACACAAAGGAAAACACAAACATTCTCAAAAATATAGGCACAATGCGAACATAAAGCATATGTGTAATCCACTTTGATCTCTAAAGCTAATATTTATTATTATATATTAATTAATATAACATTTCATGTCTTAACATCATTATACTTAAATATTAAATTATGATGTTTGAATTCCCAAAGAATGTTCTATGAGTTCAATTCACTTGGCCTAACTGACCTTCTATAAAGAAGAAAAATAAAAGTAATTGGGAATTTGACATGTGCATACCTGTAGCTGACTGTATTCAGTGTCTTCAAGACTCTGTTGGTCTTCTCGTGATGACTTGCCCAAATGGGACTCTGTTGACAAATGTACAGATTTACTTAAACTACTTCAAAATAATGTGAATGTCAATTAATCCAAGTAAAAATGAACAGTAGTAATTATCCTATAATTTTACTTTTCTCAAGTACCATTTCAATCAAGCTAAATTTAAGGTGAATGTATCTTATTTTTGGAATGTTTATTGCTGTTTGCATGTGGGCCTGAGTATTTTATCGAGGGACATGTATGTCCTTAGTAGAACTATGGCGTTCATATCAAATTCCCTGTCTTAATAGTTAGAGACAGTGCGTCTGTAAATACTAATGTTGGCTTGAAACCCGACAGGGATTTATCATCTGCCTTTCAAGTACCTGCAATTACACATGTGTCCCTTTGAAGCCAGTAAATACTGACATCAATTAGTAGTAATTTTAGTGATCAATGCATCAGAACACCTACAATTGGGGTGTTACCATATACAATGCTAAAATAATTTTCAGGTTGATCTATTTTAGGTGAAACTGAATTTTACAGAAAAAGATTTATATTTCTATGGAAAAAGGAGGCATCAGAATTTTTACTGTTTCTTCTTTTAAATATCATAGAAAAAATCCATTGTTCATCATTTGTCATGTCCCCCCAAACTGATTACATTTACACATTGATCAGCAAATTCCATGTTGTTTTTTAATTTACTTTTCTTTTTTTTTTTTTTTTTGGTTGTTGCTGCTGTTCATTCTTTACATTAGGAATCACTCTGCCTTGAGAAATACCCATGATTATGCCTGTTGTTCATGACATAAACTGCCCCCCCAATGGGGCTACTTCATTTCTGAAATGTGTATTAAACATATGACCTGTAAAGTCCTGTTTTTCCTACCTAGTTTATCAGTTCTTGGACTTGAGGGGACTACTTTTACATCAAGTTGTAATCAACAGTATCTTTTGTTTATTCCACCCACAATTGTGTTTGTGGTAAGATCTTGAGGAGAAAATAGGAAATAGATATTATTTGTACATTACCAGAAAAGTACCCATGATTTCTTTTCTGGAGATGGAGATGAGCGGAGACATCAAAAGTGAGGTTATGTCCAGAGAGTGGAAATGCTGAGCATGAAAGGCTGTACATCAAGAAACAGGGCTTAAAAGGGAACATGTTTTTATGGAGATATAATGATTTGTAAGAGGAATTTTAGAGGACATTGCAGGCAGAGAGAGGGATCAATATACACAGTGAGGAAAAATTTGTATTATGAAAGATTCCTAGGAAAGTTAAGGTGCTTGGACATCCATGATCTAAGGAGGGCTGATAGTCATATGTGCAGTATATGCATAAATAACAGGACCATCCTCAGTGCTATAGCAGTTTAACATGAAAAATATGCGCACAAATGGAGATACATAATGAGAAGGCCACAGTACACTGGAAGCTGATGCCAGCGTGAATGGAGGGAATGTTTCTGGAAATACAGAGGATAGAACAATTTCAGTGAACTGTGTAGAATGAAGACTAATTACAGAAACAAAGAAAGAAGCTGGGTCACAGGAATGTGTGATTCTGCTCCTGACTATAACTCAAGGATTCAAATAACATGTGTAGTAAGTGCAGCTACTGTAAATGTTGCTTTCCTTTATCCTGTAGTTTCTTCATGGCAATATCTTCTATGTTGAGGAAACTACTTTAAGAAGAGGGTGGGCAATTTTGTGAACCTTGGAAATACAATTGTTTACTACATTTTATTATAAGTATGCTTCCCATCAGAGAATCAGAGTCGTCTATGGAAGAGGTTCAGGGGGAGATGAAATGCTTAGCATGCAAAAGGATCCCAATTCAGTGCTCAGCAGTGAGAATAACATGAACAAACCAACAATGTCATAGAAATAGGAGCAAATGGGTCTCTGATATGTGCAAGTGTATTTTTGATTTGCAACTACTAGTGAACACTTTGGAATATAATGGTCTCCAGCAGATAATGGATTCATTTTTCAAGAAAGGAGTAAAATAAATTACATATGGGCATACATTATATCATTTCTTGATACATGCTGACTACATCAGTGGTGAACAGCAATAACAAAAGTACAACATAAAACAAACCACAGGTCCAAAGGAAGTAGTCCATATGCAAGGTATCATTGTAGAGTTGACATTCTCTTGTAGAAGATTTTTTTCTATTTCACAACTGGGTTGACCTCCTGGGTTCAATCCCATACCATATCCTCATTCTCCCAGGTTTCTCAACTCTACCACTGCCCCCACATAAGCTCTTTGTAAAATTAGAGTGAAAGAAAATCAGCCTCATAATCCAACTAACCACTGTATTAAATAAAATGTGGGAAACTTAATTTTAGGGACATCCAAGATATAAGCTCTTTTTAAATATAATTTTCTCATGATTTTACATAAATATTTTGAAAAGGGATGCAAGCATCAACATCCACATATTGTTGCAAATCGTCCTGACACACTGTGGGAAAACAATATATAATATGTGTGACGAGGTTCTATCATTTCTCTATATGTTTTCCAGAGAGGTTGTACCACAAAAGTTACCTGTTTTGACTTTGCATGTTACTATCTTCAATTTTGGTCTTTGGGGAAGCGAATCCTCTTTCATAGACTTGATGTTCTTGGAGAGAAGATATTATATAAACATTTTAAATTTCATCCCATCCAGCATGCACTTAATAATTTAAAATAAACAGAAGATGAATTACCTTGAAGAAAGCACATGAATCCTGACATCCTGAAAAGAGATTGAGATGTATGCTCAACAAAACCTGAATATGAAAAAACTACAATCATGGTTCTACTGAATGAATATAGGACCCTAGTTCTGCTAGTTAGCATTGGTGAATACTATTTTAGCTTTAAGTGTCTTCTTTCATTTGGGGACTTCATTTTGAGTGAGAAATCAGCATTAGGAATATAGGATTAGGAAAATTTTCAGTTGAGTTTTCCAAGAGTAAAGTCATTTTTGAAATGCACATTAATAGAAACACATTGGCATATATACCAATGTCAAGATGCAGAATGCTGGAGAGCACAGTGATCTGTTTTCAGAGGAGGAAAGATTGACCCTGAGAAGTTCAATGTTGAAGCAGAATTAAAAATGTGGCAGCAAATATCTTGAGTAAACCCTATCAGAGTTATTTAACCCATTTTATTATAAGTATGCTTCTTGTCCCTCATTTGCCTTATAATTAATATACCCAAATTTGTGATAAAATTTCAGGGGAGGGTACACTTGTTTGCTCATCATAGAGAGTTGTCTGAGTCAGTTAGCTCTGACACATGTGTTTAGAGTCACAGTTAAGGGTCTTTGCTCATATTCATGTAAAAAACTGGTATGATCTTGTTTTTCCAGAAACTCTGGTTTAACCAATACCAATTTTCTTTTGGCACTCTTGTGCAAAGATAGTGGTCCCACATCTATGCAATAAATCTATGATAAAGCATAAAGAGCTCAGACAAGGCAATCCAAAAGGAAAAGTGTTCTGAATTCTTGCAGAATTATCACATAACAATAATCTAATGTGTTTCAAAAAAGTTGGTAAATACAAGAAGACTAGCAATGTTGGTGTTTGAGGAACAAACTTCATAAAGTTTTCTGGTTAAAAAATGAGTCTGGTGAGGCTTATGTAGACAGATTTTTAAGTAATAGCACAAAAGGCCCAGATGATCACAACATTTGCTTTCTAGACTTCAGAATTTATCTCAATAATATGATGTACTCTTGGCATGTCCAGGAACTTGGTTTCTCACAAAATTCCAATAAAATAATGAAATAGATAAATTAAGGATGATAATAGGAATAGTGTGACTGGAATTATCAACTTCTTTTTAGCAATGAATGCTTCAAAAATGCATGGATTCTCATCTGAAGGACACAAATGGATGCCTCAAGCACTGTGATGCCTCTTGGATATAGAGGCAGGAAATGGGTGGCTGTAGGTTATCCTAATTCTGCCAGTTGCCACTGGTTCTTACAATCTCTGCATCAGACATCAACTTGAAGAAAGGAAAGCTAAGAGAGCTGACTAGAATTCTCCTATTTACTCATTTTTTTCCTTCTAAATTGCATGTTTTCTCCTGCACTTTCTCTTCCCTTCAACTTTTCCAAAAAAAAACCCATAAAAGTGGGAGCTTGTCTTTTTCCATTTCTATCCATCATATGGATCTTTGCCACTCTTGTTGCCTGCCAATGTAACATAGTTATCTAGAAATATCCTTTCTTCATCTTAGTCCTTTGTGTTCTTCCCACATCTCAAGAGACGTGTTCAGAATGAAAGTGAGATTAATGCTTGCACTTAATCTGGTTGTCTTCAAGTGTAGGAACCAGCTCTGGTTCTTGTATATTTCCCCAAAGTATATCCAATGCACAGCTCCAAATCATGTTGTCTACAGACATCATTGTATCATGTTGTCTACAGACATCCAGTATCATTGGAGTCACCTTAGAATGTAGTGGACATGTAGAGGCAAAGACCTGCTGAGTCAGAACAAGAGTTTGAACATGATCTTCAAGGAATGATTCCTTAAAATTCCAGAGTTCCAGTATGAAATTTGTCAGCTTCTATTCCTCTATGGCAATTTGAATGTAGTTTGGGTTCCTCCCCAAAATGTTTCATCAAAGTAAAGTTTGGAAAGATCTGTAATCTCTCCACTGTTAATTTTAGATACCTGTAGTTTTGGGTAATGCTCAATTACCACTCATATTTCCTTCTACTTTTACAATTGCTTTTTCTGCCCTATAATTTGCCTTAGGGTGTAGCAACAAGTTTCAAGTCATTTAATTATATACATGCCTAATCATTTAGGGTAACTGAACTTAGTTCTGTGGAAACAGATCTTCATTCCTCAATTTATTCCAAATCATGTATAAGTGAGGAAGGGTGGGAAAGTTTTATTCTCTCTTTCATTCAACTTTTAAACTGGAAACAGATAAATATTTTCCAGATTTTGAAAATCCTTTTCTTTTTTTTGATCAGAAATATAGTTTAATGAGTTAATAAAATGTAATCCCTCTTTTTTATTTCTAATAAATTTTGTTTTTTCTTTTTTTAATGGTTTTATTAAATGGCAGTGGAATGCATCACAATTCATATTACACATACAGAGCACAATTTTTCGTATCTATGTTTGTATACAAAGTATATTCACACCAATTCATGTCTTAATACATGTACTTTGAATATAATGATGTTCATCACATTTCACCATCATTTCTAACACCCTACCCCTTCCCTTCCCCTCCCACCCCTCTGCCAATCAGTAGTTCTTCTATTCCTCTCAGGCTACCCCTCCCTACCCCAGTATGAATCAGCCTCCTTACATCAGAGAAAACATTCAGCATTTGTTTCTTTGGGATTGGCTAACTTCACTTAGCATTGTTTTCTCCAACACCATCCATTTAACTGCAAATGCCATGATTTTATTCTCTTTAATTGCTAAGTAATATTCCATTGCTAAGTGTATTTATGCCACATTTTTATCCAATCACCTACTCAAGGGCATCTAGGTTGGTTCTACAGTTAAGCTATTGTGATTTGTGGTGCTGTAAACGTTGATGTGGCTATATCCCAGCAGTATGCTGTTTTAAGTGTTTGTCTATTGACCAAGTAGAGGGATAGCAGGTCAAATGGTGGTTCTATTCCCAGTTTTCCATGGATTCTCAATACTGCTTTCCATATTGGCTGTACCAATTTGCAGTCCCACCAGCAATATATGAGTGTACCTTTTCCCCCCACATCATCGCCAACACTATTGTTGTTTATTTTATAATAGCTGCCATTCTGACAGGAATGAGATGAAATCTTAAGAGTAGTTTTGATTTGCATTTCTCTAATTGCTAGAGATAATGAACAATTTTCATATATTTGTTGATTGATTTTACATCCTCTTTTGAGATGTGTCTTTTTAGGTCCTTGGCCCATTTATTGATTAGGTTACCTAGAAAACCCTCTTCTGTTCCCTTCTCATCTGTAGGTGGAATTTCCCACCCTCTCCTGACTACCACTGATTCTTTTCTATTTGGTTTTGAATGTGTGTACTCACTGCCTTTGTCAGTCTTCATTCTCTCTTCTTCCGTCCTTTTCCTCATTTCAAATTTACCTGTGAGAGAAGCATGTGTCAAATGCAACTAACAGTACAATTCCTTTAGCAAATACACTCAATTCAACCTGTGGCTGAAACCCAATGAGATACACCAGTTCTTACATTTGTTTGTCCCTACTAGTTATTTAATAGGCACATTCCTTGAACAAGTACTGTATACCAGTGCTCATATTTTTGGGCCATTCTCTTTCCAATACAGTTTGTATCCTGTGTTTCTTACCTTCTCCATGTCCATTTATTGTCTTTATGTTTGTATTGAACTTACTGGATACACCAGCAGCACACTCCTCTCGAAGTTGCTCAGAATCACTCTGGTAAAAATAATGACAATAATGAGTTTTATATAGATTTCTGCTCCTCTCTTTGAACATCATTCTATTTATAGTTATGAAGTCACTGCTATTGCAGATTAGACCATTACATTTTCTGCAATGATATTTCCACATGAGACACATGTAGTCCAGGTGAAACTGAGTTCTGCTCTTTATCTGGCTACTGATGGGGAAAATCAGGAAGAAAGAAAGAGAAAAATTTGTTCCCTTACAACAAACTAACTGATATGCATATATCCAAAACAACTAACACCAGTGTTTAATTAGTAAACTCTTCATTCCCCCACAAAATAAAGAGTAGAAAATTTGTTTAAAATGTTTTTTAAATTAGATTTGATGTTATAGAGATACAACATTTTCAACAATGAAAGGTCAAATTTTTTTGATTGCTTACATATGATACTTGATATGATAAGAGACTTTCAAATGGATCATCTTGAATAGGAAGAAAATATTCTTGCACTTGTTTCTTTTGAGTCTCCAGAGCCTTTCAAATATGCATCTCATTGAGCAAAATATTCACACAGTCAAAATTTCATTTTAAAAGAACAGCGATTCAGTATGAAGATGTGTCTGTATTTTATGCACACCAATGAGCACACTCTATTTGTTTAGAGAATGAAAATTCTTCATTGCAGAAAGAACTAAACGGAATTTCAAAGAAGTAAAACATTAGCACAGCATCATGCTGTGTTTTCTGACTAACTACTTTCAGAGTTTGGACCCAGAGAAACTGGTGTATGGCTGCATAATAATGAATAAATCAGGCTGTGTGGAATAACTGGTTACCACATGAAACACAGAAATCATGGCTTTTAAAACAAAATATGCATTCCTAGAAGAAATAGACTGCAGCTGTGCCAGTGAAACTAGCATAGGACAAGCAACAATCTCCCCTGAGGAGGGCAGAGGAGAATCTCACCAATCCAATTTAAAAAATGGCAAAAAAGCAAGAGATAGACATATTTAAAATCAGGAGCTACAACTTGCCCACAGCCATATAAACATCAGTCACCATCACTAGCACCCAAGGAAAGAGCATTCAAAACAGCATTGACATTTCAGATGTCCCCAGTCAGAATGACATTTATCAAGTTCTCAAATAATAAGTGAATTGCAGGGAGAGGGAGAAAAGTATAATCTTACACATTCAGACTGAAAATTAAGATTTCCACACTGAAAAGCAATATGTAGAATCCTCTGGATTCTGGGAATATAACTGCCATATGACCCAGTTTTTCCACTTCTTGATTTGAACACCAATGTACCAAAACCAGCATGTACATGTGACTTTTTAATGTCAACGTTTTAGCACTGTAATCACAATTATAAAGTTATGGAACTAACTCTAATATCCATCAAGGAGAAAATGTATATAAAAAACATACTTGTCACTGATTTTGAGCAGATTAGTTATTTATAAATCCCAATATTTTATATGAATTCAGTGCCCTAAATGTTCTAACATAAAAGTTGCAACAGCAAAAACTCCTTAATTATACAAAGGAAAATACTTTAGTGAAAAAGGAAACTAATGTATAATCCTCTCAATTTAAATGCAACATTTTAATCAAAGAAGGTATTTGAATTTCTCAGAGATATCAACCAGAATTCAAAATACTGCCAAATTGCATAGGCAGAATGGTACTGCAAGATTTCAGAAAAAACCTTCATTCTTATTTTAACTTTTATAAGATGGAACTCTTTCATAAACTGTGGTCATTGAGGCACCCACAACAAGTATTAAGGTAGGTGTAAAAGAGAACTGAGACAGATCTGCTGATGGCTCTGGGCAGCTAGACTTTAGTCCTGTGGTCTGCCTAAGGATGAAGAGTTCTTGGCATTTTCATTGAATGATGTTGTTTGAAGATTTGTGAAAGCGAGTGCCAAGGTTATTTCTGGTAGAAAAATTGTCCTCCTACAGAACAACACACATGTGCAGACACACATGTGCAGATAGGGTCAAACCAGTCAGCTGGCTTCAGAGGCATTTCAAATTCTTGTCTGTTACCACCAGGCTTATACTTGTAGACACCCTGCTGGGTATTACAATAAATCCTGAGAGCAGACACCTTTGACAAGGGTCCCCTTGTAGTAATTCTGTGGGTGAGATCAGAAACCACTGCTGGTCTTGAACTTCCCAGATGCATAGCCAACTCTCCACACAGAATGGTGGAGGTTCACCCTCATCATATGTTCTCAGAATAGTGATAGTCAGGAATGGGCTGAAAATTATCATCAGCAATACATGTGTAATGCTTGTTGGACAGTTACTTGAGTAGAAATCCACAGAGCACTGCCTCTTTAAATAAGTATTTAGAATAATGATAGTGAAGGAGAGTGCTTTTTGAGAATTCAAGTGACAGAAGAATCCAGCAGTGCTGGGGCATTGTTAGGTGCAATGATATTTTCCTTCAGTTTCCAAAAGATTCTGCAAGCAGACTATGAATGTCATGCTCCAATAGTTTGCCAGGAAACTACTCAGAGACATGGAATCTTGCCCATCTCTACACCACTGGCTACAGAAATCCATCAGGTGGTCTGCATTACATACTAGTCCCTAGGCTCCATTAACCAGAGTGTTTGTCAGGAAGTTCCCAAATTAGATAGACCCACTTGTCTGAGTCATGAACAAGTACTGAGGGTAAGGATTTCCTTTAAATTGCTAAATTTCCTCAGTATTCTCTGAGTGTGGTGGGAGACAAAGGAGCAGAGGGGCTCAGCTTATTCATACAAATATCAGGTTAGGCATTTTGCAGCTAGAGCAAATAAAGATAGTGTTGGATAATATTTGTTTCCCAGAAACCCCAAAGTTATTTGTGGCTAGATTTAGAAATCCTGGACAGAAATATCTTCTTTTCTACTGTGTTAATTTTAGGGAGTTTAAAGCTCTTGCTGTTATTGTTCATTATTTTTGGTCTGTTATTTGTATTGTTTTTCCATGTTATTTCATTTTTCTCTCTTTTTTTTAATGAGAGTTTAATTCTATTTTGGGGGGGGTTGGTACCCAGAGATAATTTTTATTCTCACTATAAATCCTTTCATTTCTAATTTTTATTGCATTTTCTCCTCTTCTCCTATTCTGTCTTTCTTTAGTCCCACCACTTTCACTCTACTTCATATTAAAAATATATTCCAATAATTGTATTATAACCAAGGCAGGTGTTTTTGGAGGTCAACCTTGTTATTTCCTACTCCATTTCTTCATTTGTTTCTGTTCTAGAAATAATTTAAAACATACATTTTGTGTACAGTGAATACATGTTTTTCTTTATACTGTGATGGTTGTTGGAGTTTACTCTCTCCTGACAGGAACCAGCCATGCACTTTACGAGAATCAAATAGACATAAAAGCCATTTGGTAGAAAAAGTCTGGTATCTGGGAATCTCCATCAGCAATCTTACTGGTTTGAGAGACTGGCCCCTACATGTGACTTCTTACACAGCTTTATCAGGTTCAGCACTGCACTGGAGATGGGTGGACCAGGTGAAGCCACATAGCCACACAGCTAGAGTTGGGTGTGGCCACTCTGCTAATCAGCCTCTTTGCTGCAAGACACCTACCACAACAAAAAGAACATTTCTCCTGTTTTCAGGTGCAGTGGTGCATGCCTATAATTCCAGTAGCACAGGAGACTGAGCAGGAGGATCATGAGTGCAAAGCCAGTCTCAGCAAAGAGTGAGGTGCTAAGCAACTCAGTGAGACCCTGTCTCTTAATCAAATACAAAATAGGGTGGAGGATGTGGCTTAGTGGCCCTGTGTTCAATCCCTAGTATGTACACACACACACACACACACACACACACACACACACAAGTTTCCTTTTTCTGAAAACTTATCCCTGCGTTTGATACACTCTCCCTTAAATGAAGAATTGGAGACATTTTCTAGTTGCTCCGTTTCAGCTCCACTGAAATTGGGGATCCATTTAAGAGTTCTGCTTCACCTTTCAAACTTAATTTCTATCTCTGACTCTTATTTCTTTACTATTTATTTCAGACCTTCTTTTTCTCAGATGGCTTACACCTTATGAGCAGGATGATGGTGGCCTCATGATACTCTCCCCTTACAGCGATACTTGTGAGTGAAAATAGACCGTAAAATATGCTCATTTTCAGCTGTGATACTCAGAAATAAATATTGGCCAGGAAACATCCCAAAGAGAAACTTGCACACTACAAGTACCCACATGAGTCTGTGGAATAGAAATCCATTCAAGTACATGGAAATGAACCACCTACTAACACAGACAACAGGAAAACAGAGGAAAAGACCTCCAAAATTTCATGATTTCCCCAAAATTGCATCCAAAGAATTAGGTCTAACCACAACTAAATAGATAAGGTAAATATAATTAATAGTTGCATTGATTTTTTTTAAAAAAATTTTTAGTTGTAGCTGACCAGTTAACTTCTCTGTACTTAAATATTTAATTACTATGTTTGGATTCCCAAAGAGTATTGTAGTAGGTCATTTCCATTGGCCTAGTTTAAAGTCTGGAAGCAAAAAAAAAATGACAAGGAATTTAAATTGACACATGTGCCTACCTTTTGCTGGCAATGGGCAGTATCATCAATATTATGAAAACTCTTCTGTTCTGCCTCGGATGATCTGTCCAAATGTGGCTCTGTTGACAAATGAACAGATAAACTTAAACTACTTAAAAAAATTCATGTGAAAGACAAATTATCCAAATAAAAAGGAAGAGTATGAATAATCTTATAATTTTATTTGTCCAGTTATATTTTTATTGAAGTTTTACTTTAGGAGAATGTATGTCATGTGTGAAATTTTTATTTGTGTGTGGGCCTGTGTATTTTACCCCAAAACATGTGTATCCTTGGCAAATATTATAATGCTTACTTCAGATCTTAAGTCTTTATATTGGGAGACAGGGTGTCTGTAAAGTCCAAGGTTTACTGGAAACCCTGCAGGGGCCTGCCTCAGCCTCTCAAGTACCTGCAATTATGGATGTGTTCCTCTGAACCCCATTTATACTGACATCATTGAAGAGTAATTTTACTGGTTCACTAACTCAGAAAACCACTGGGGAAGACACTAGGTATTCACCATGTATGATGTCTATAATAACTCACAACTTGATTCATTCAACTTGAATAAAATATTTTATTAGAAAAATTAAATTTTCATGTAAACAAAAATCATCACACTGTTTATCCTTTGCTCAATTTTTAAATTTTAAAAATCCTTTGTACTTAATTGTGTCCCAGATAAATGATCACATTTACACCTTAATAAAATGAATTCCATATTATTTTTCTTTTTAATTTCCCTTTCTTTTCATATTTTTTCTATTATAATTGCCTCTTTCATGCAAAACATCCATGATTATTCCTCTTATTCCTGACATAAACTGTTTTTGCTTTTCCTTGGGACTACTTTAGACATATTACAACTTTTGTACAGGTAATAAACACGTGAGCTGTAAAGTATTCAGTTTCCTAACCAGTTCATCAGCAACTGAACTTGAGGGAACTGCTTTTATATCATGTTATTGTCAACAGGTTTATTTATTTCTACCTATAGTTGAATTTGTGATAAGAGCTAGAGGTGAAACTAGGGACCAGGGGTAAATACTTTTCTAGAGATAAAGATTAAAGGAGACTTCAAAAGTGAGGATATTCGCTAGATGAAGGAAATGCTGAAAGAATGGAAGGCTATAAATAGACACAAGGTTTAAATGGGAAATGCTTGTCTGACTATATAGGGATTGTCAAGGAGAATGGCCAGAGGGTATTGCAGGCAGAGAGAGGGATAAAATACGCAGTGAAGAAAAATTTGTATTATGAAAGATTCCTGGGGAAGTTAAGATGCTTGGACATCCTTGTATTAAAGTGGGCTGATGGTCATATAAGCAGTATATGCATAAATAGCAGAACCAACCTCAATGCAATATGCAGGTGACCTTGAGTGGCATGTGCATGAAATGGAGATGAGTAATGAGAAGGCAACAGTGCACTAGAAAATTGATGCATCCTGATTGGATGGCATTTTTCTCAAAATATAGAGAGTAGAAAAATTTCAGTGAGATGTAAGAATCAATTTTAATTAAATGAACAAATACAGAAGGTGGGTCTGAGTAATTTGAGATTCTGTTATTCATGTTCACAAATGAGATGCTTAATACAGTGCAGGAACTGTGAATGTTGCTTCCATTTAGCATGTAGTTTCTCCTGTAGCAAAATCATCCTGTGTTGAGATAACTCATTTAGAAGCTTGGTGTGAAATTTTCTGAAATTGGATTTACAAATACCACAGGACTATCAGAAAAGTCTGTGGGAGAGGATCAATGGGAGATCAACTGCCCAGCATGCAAAAGAATCCAGTTCAATGCCAAGCATTGAGAACAACATAAACAAACCATGTCGTAGGAATATGAGAATTCTCTTATTGCTATGTGGAAGTTTATTTTTGATTTAGATCATTTAGTCCAAATTCCTGGAAAGAAGTTTCTCAGAAATAATGGATTCATTTTATAGGAAAGGAGTAAAATAAATTACATATGATCATACATTGCATCCTTTCTTGCTATAGACTGATCATATCAATGGTGAAGGGCATGAACAAAAGTAAAGCATGAAACAAAACACAAAGTCATGAAATTAGTCCATACACAAGTTGTCATAGTAGAGTTGACATTCTCTTTTCAATGGGTTTCTCCTATGTCATAGGCTGATACTGGCCTCCTAGATTCAAGCAAAAAAAACATATCTTCATTCTCTCAGGCATCTCAGTTCTAGATCTGCCCCTTTAAAATCTTTTTAAATTTAGGGAAGAAAGAAAATCAGCCTCACATTTCAACTAACCACTATAATGACTCCAGTCTGGGAAATATAATTTTAGATATAAGTATGATATAAGCACTTTTTAATATATTTTCCTCATGAGTTTACAAAAATATTTTGAAAAATGGAACAAGCATCAACATCCACATGTTGTGGCAATAATCACAACACATTGTGGAATATATATATCATGTATGAATAGTTTGTTATCCTTTCAAAGGTTTCATTATATGGTTTCTAGAAAAATTGTACCACAAAAGTTACCTATATTGAAGTTCCATGTTTCCATTGTCAATTTTTCCATTTTTTCTTCAATTTTTTTCATAGGCTTGATGTTCTTGGATAAAAGATATAATATATATTTTAGATTTGATCCCATCCAGCATGCACTTAAAAATGTAAAATAAACATAGAAGATAAATTTTACCTTGAAGGAATCACATAAATCCCGACGAACTGAAAAGAGATTGAGATGATGCTCAAATAAATCTGAATATGCAAAGGGGAGGGGGAGGGTATGTGGGGGCAGGAAAGATGGTGGAATAGATGGACATCATTACCTAGGTACTGTATATATATGGTGACACTACACTGTGTACAACCATAGAAATGTGAAGCTGTGCTGCATCAAAATGCATTCTGCTGTCATGTATATACCTAATTAAAATTAATTACTTTCAAAAAATCTGAATATAACAAAACTACCCTCATTACACACTAAATGAATATGGACCCTAGTCCTGTTAGTTAGCATTGGTGAAGATTATTTTAGCTTTAGGAATCCTCTTTCATTTGGGGGCTTTATGTTGAGCAATGACAGAAGACTCAAATGTACTAAATCAGAATCAGGAATATAGGTTTCAGAAAACTTCCAGTTAAGTTTCCAGTAGTAAAATCACTTTTGCAATGGTCTTTAATAGAATGCTAGATATGCAGAATGCTGAAGAGCACAGTGATCTGTTTTCAGAAGAGGAAAAAAAGGACCCTGAGAAGTGCAATAAGGAAACTGAGTTTAAAATGTGTCAGGACATATCTCGAGTGAACCCTATCAGAATCATTTAATCCATTTTATTATAAGTATGCTTCCTTTCTCTCATTTGCCTCATAATTAACAAATCCATTTTTGTGATGAGTTTTCAGGAGAAGGTATACTTATGTGCACATTAGAGAGAATTTTCTGAGCTAATTAGCCAAGATATGTGTTTTTAGAATAAAAAGTAATACACATATTGCTCAAACTTATGTGAAAAACTGATTCTTTTCCCAGAATCCCTTGTTTAATCAATAATTACTTTCTTTTTGCACTCTCCTGGGAAGACAGTGGTTCCTCACCCATTGAAAAAAATATACAGTAAAGCTAAAGTGTGCAGACTAGGAAATAGTAGGCACTTTTCCAAAAAGAAAAGTGTTCTGAAAGTTTTCGGAATTATCAGATATCAATAGACTAGTATGTTTCAAAGAAATTTGTTGATACAAAAAGAGTATTGTATTGGTGTTGGAGGAGAAAACTTCATAAAAGTTTTCTGGTTAAAAAATGAGTCTAGTGTGGCTTATAATGACAGCTTTTCAAGTAATTGCACATAAGTTCCAGATGATCACAACATTTGCTTTCTAGAGTTCAGAATTTACCTCAGCAATATGGTGCATTCCTGGAATGTCCAGGGACATGGTCTCTCACAAAGCACCAATAAAATAATGAAATCAACAATATTAAGAATAATAATGAGAATAGTAAGTATGGAAATATTAGTGTCCTTTAAAGCAATGAATGCTTCAAAAATGCAACAGTGCTCATCTGAATGACACATGGATGCCTCACACACTGTGATACCTCTGGATGTAGTTGGGGGAAATAAGTAGCTGCAGGTTACTCAGATTCTTCTGGTTGTAAATGATTCCTAACATGACTGCTTGGGATTTTGAGTTGAAGCAGACAAACTGAAGAGAACTGATGAGAATTCTCTCCTGCTCCTCATATTTCCTTGCTAAATTCTATGTTACCTTCCTCACATTCCCATCCCTTTAGCTTTTCCAAAAAAACCCACGGAAGTGGGAGCTTGTCTCGTTACATTTTACATTTTATGTGTGGCTCTTTGCCACACCTTGCTGCCTGTCAATGTGACAGATTTATCTTAGAAATATCTTCTCTTCACCTTAGTCTTTGGGTTCCTCCCACATCTCAAGAGACATGCTCAGAATGAAAAGCAAGATTTGTGCTTGCACTTGACCTGGTTGTGTCCTGAAATGTAGGAACTGATAGTGTTTCTTGCATAGTTCCCAAAAGGATATCCAATGCACAGCTCCAAATCATTTTTTCTACAGACCAGGATCATTTGAATCACCATAGAGTATAATGAACATATAGAAGCTACGACCTGCTGAGTCAGAACAAGGTTTTGAACATGGTAACTAAGAGATGATTCCTAAAAGTTGCAGAGTGACAGTGTGAAATTTGTCAGCTTCTAATTCCTCTAGGTTAATTTGAATATAGCTCTGGATTCCTCCCTCAAAATAAAGTTGAGAAGAATCTGTAAGCTTTCCAAAGTTAATTTTAGATACCTGTGGATTTGGAAAATGCCCAATAACAATTCCTAATTTTTTCAACTAATCCATTTGCTGTTTCTGCCCTAAAATTTTGCCCTAGTGAGTAGCAACATATTGCATGTCATTAACTTGTACACCTGCCTAGTCATTAGGGTAAGTGAACTTTGCTCTGTGGAAACAGGTCTTCACTTCTCAATTCATTCCCAACTGTGAGTAAGTCAGAAGAGGGGAAAAGTTAAATCCTCCATCATTCAGCTTTGGAACTGGAAACACACAAATTCTTCCCACATTTTGAAAACCCTGTTCTTTTCCCTTCTCACATGTTGTTGGGATTTCCTACCCTCTCCTGAGTACCACTGATTCTTTTTTACTTTTATTCTTTTTGATGATGTGTACTCACTACCTTCATCAGTCTTAATTCCTTCTTTTTTATGACCTTTTCCTTATTTAAATTTCCCTGTGATAAAAGCATGTCTCAATGCAACTAATAGTTCAGTACCTTTATCTATACATCCAATTTAACCTGTGCCTGAAACCTAATGAGATACTCCACATTTTACATTTTTTTTTCTTAAACTTTACTACTTATTTAATATGCACATGTCTTGCACAATTAGTATTTACCAGTGCTCATATTTCTTGGCCATATTCTTTCCAATGTATTTAGTCTTCTATGTGGTTCTTACCTTTTCCAAGTTCACTTATTCCCTTTTTTGTGCTTGCATTGATCTCAACAGATTCAAAAGCAGCACACATCTCCTGATGTTGCTCAGAATCACTCTGGTAATAATAATGACAAAAATGAGTTACATATAGATAATATCATCACTCTTTGCACATCCCCATATTTACATTTGTGCAGTCTTTGAATTGGAGATTAGACCATTACACTTAGTGAAACAATATTTTCTTATGAGGCATGATCTTATGCAGCCCCAATGAAGCTGAGCTCTTCTATTCATCTGGCTACCCATAAGATAAAACTAGGAAAAATGAAAGAGGAAATGTGTTCTCTGACAACAATCACTGATACACATATATTCAAAACATCTCACATCAGTGCTTAACTAGGAATGTGTGCATTCTCCCAACAAAACTAAGAACACAGTAGTAAACAATCAAAACTCATTTGAGACTGGAACTTGATGTTATATAGATTTGAAATTTTAGTCATAGGAGGGTTAAATTTATTTTTTTAAAATTTTGCTTGTGGTTGGGCATGATTCATTTATTTGATTAATTTATTTTTATGTGATGCTGAATCAAATCCTGGGTTTCACAAATGCAAGGCAAACAGTCTTATCACTAAGCCACAACTGCAGCCTGGGAGGGTTAAATACTTAATGTCAAAATGTGATATTTCATGTGATGGAGACTTTCAAATGTGTCACATCAAGTCGGAAGAAAATATGCTTGAAATTGTTTAATTTGAGTCATTGAATCTTCCAAAAATTAATATGTTTCAGCAAAGTATTTACTTCATGAAAATTTTATTTTCAAGGAAGAGAAATTTGGAATGAAAATATGTCTACAATTAATGTGGACAAAGGAAAACACTGCATTTGGGTAGGGTATGCAAATATCTTCATTGAAGAAATTCTTGGAATTCCAAGGAAGGAATGCACTATTTAATGACTGAATATTTTCAGAGATTTGAGCCAGAAAAACTGGTGTATGACTGCATAATGAATAAGTCAGGCTGTGAGGAAATGCTGGAAAGCCACAACAGAGAACCAGTGGTGAGATGAAATACAGAATCCATGTTTTTTTTTTTTTTTTAAAGAAATGCATTCATTGAAGGAATACACTGCAGCATTGCCAGGAAAAAGTAGCAGAGTACAAGTAATGAATTTTTCCTTTGGAAGGCTGAGGAGAATCTCACTAACCCAATTAAACAATGGGAAAAGCAAGAGATACACAGTTCTTAAATCGGGAATTACAAAATGCCCACTAGAATTCAAGGAAATACCATTCCAAACTTCATTGGCATTTCAGATACCCCCAGTCAGAATGACATTTTTCAAGTATTCAAATAATAAGTGCAGTTAAGGATGTGGCAGGAAAATCCAGTCCTAGACTGCCAGACTGAAAATTAAGACCTCCATATTGGAAAGCATTATGGAGATTCCTTTAGATTCTAGGAATACAATCCAGCTTTCCCACTCCTTCCAATTAATCCCAATGTATGAATCAGAATGCACATGTGATATATGAACTTCAATTTTAGCACTGCAAGTCACATTTATAGAGTTATAGAACTAATTGACACCCACCAACAAAGAATGGATTAAAGAAAACACATGGAATATTCAGCACTGATTTTTTAAAATATTTATTTTTGGTAGTTGTGCACAATAACTTTTATTTATTTATTTATTTATTTATCTATCTATTTATTTATTAATTATTTATTTTTATGTGGTGTTGAGGATTGAACCCAGGGCCTTGCACTTGCGAGGCGAGTGCTCTACCACTGAGCCATAACCCCAGGCTCTTCAGCACTGATTTTTAGCAATTTAGTTATTCTTGATAAGCCATTATGGCAAAATGATTCCTCATATAGTGTATTAAAATACTGACTTAAATCTTTCAAACATATAAAAGTTATAGCACCAAGATCTTCTTAAATGTATAAAAATTATTTTAGAGAGAAAATAGGAATATTCCTTTCAACTCAAATACAACATTCTCAGCAAAGGAGAGACTTGGATTTTTGCATGGTTTTCAAACAAAGTTCAAAATACTGCCCAAAATCCTAGGCAGAATTAGATGGTGAGTGCAGTATCTGTTTTTTTTCACTCTGGTTACCTCACCGAGGCTTTTTTCTTGGGATAACTGAAAAAAAACATACATTCCTATTTCAGCTTCTATCAGATGAAACCATGGCACAAAACAATGGTTAAGAGGCACCCCAAAGAAGAATTAAAATGGGTTTTAAAAAAAATTTGAGACCAGATCTGCTGAGAGCTCTGCAGAGCTGCAGCTTGGGCCTGTGGTCTGACAAAGATTAAAAAGTTATGGTACTTTCATTGAAATGTGTTATTTGAAGCTCTAAGCATGCTGCATTCTAAAAGCACAAATCAACAGCCACACCAGGGATGGTAAACAATCTCAGCTGAGAGGCATTTGGAGATTTGTTCATATTTCCAAGACACTGGGTGCTCACAGACAGTCTCCTGGGAATTACAATAAAATCCTCGGGGCACACACCTTGGAGGAGAGTCCCATTGTAGTGACCCTGTGTGCTGGATCAGAAACCACTGCAGGTCTTGCAACTTCAAAACACAGAATCTAGTCTGCTTACAGAATAGTAGAAGTTTACCCTGATCAAATGTTGTCAGGATAGTGATAATTGGAGTGGGATGGAATCTCTCACCAGGAATACATGTGTTGTGCCTGTTGGATAGTTATTTTGAGTAGAGGTCCACAGAACACTATATCTTGAAATGGTTGTTTAGAATAATGACAGTGAAGGAGAAGTGCTTTTTGAAAATTTAAGTGACAAAAGAATGCAGCAGTGCTGGGACATTATAAGGTGTAATGAAACCAAGGAGCCTCTGAGCTCAGCTTATTCATGCCAATAGCAGGTTAGGCCTTTTGGGGCTAGAGCAAATAATTAAAGAGCTGGATTATTTTTGTTTCCCGGAAACCTCCCAAAATAGGTTTCTAAAATTAGAAATCCTGGACAAACTATCTTCTATAATGTTAGTATAAGGGAAATCTGAAGCTTTTGCTATTGCTGTTCTTGATATGTTTTTGTCTGCTATTGGTATAGAGTTTTCACATTATTTCGTTTTTAACCTTCAATCTTATTTTTTTTCTTAAAATTTCATTCCATTACTCTGTGTGTGTGTGTGTGTGTGTGTGTGTGTGTGTGTGTGTGTGTGTGTTTGGGTGGGGGGCTGTGCATTCATTATGAAGTGGCCAGTTTAGTTCTCATTTTAATTTTTCTTTTCAACTTGAGAGAGAGAGAGAGAGAGAGAGAGAGAGAGAGAGAGAGAGAGAGAGAGAGTTTTAATATTTATTTTTTAGTTTTTGGCAGACACAACATCTTTGTTTGTATGTGGTGCTGAGGATCAAACCTGGGCCACACACATGCCAGGCCAGCATGCTACCACTTGAGCCACATCCCCAGCCCAACTTTCCTTCATTTTTAACAGAAATCCTAATAATTGTATTATCACCAAGGTCCTTTTGATTTGCCAGGTAAACATTATTATTTCCTACTTTATCTCTTCCTTTTGTGGTGTTCTAGTGATGATTTTAAAAATACATTTTATTTATAGTTGTGTTTTTCAATAAACTGTCATCGTTGTTGGGAGTTTATTGTCTACTCTCACAGAAATACCTGTGAGTGAAACTGGCATGTGGAAAATGCTGGTTTTCAAACCTGATACTCAGATATAATTCCTGCTAAGGACACATCCCAAAGAGAATCTTGAACACTACAAGGACCCACGTGTAAATGTGGATAAGAACCCATGTAAATGCATATAAGTCCTTCACATGGTAACACAGATCATATGAGAACAGGAGGCAAACAACCCTTCAGAATTTCATAATTTCCCAAAAATAGCATCCAAAATCTTTGGTCTAACCTCACATAAAGAGGTAAAGTAAACATTTTCATAATTTTATTGATTTATTGCAGACAATGGATAGAAAACAAGTATTGTTTGTACATTAGCAGAACAATACCCATCCTGAGGTTTTCTCATTTCATAAGGTTTTGTTTCTGATTGAAGCCTGTTCCCTTACTCAATGGAGACACTGGAAACCTTGGCCTAGATGACAGGTAATGTGAAATTAAATGTTAAGCCTTTGGGAATGAACATGTTTCTTCCATTGGATTCAGTGAGTCATTGCCTTTCGTGTGTTCCTAGTTTAAACTGGTTATTTATAAGTCTTCAAGTTATCACTCTCCACTTATGGATGGTGCACAGATGCAAACACAAACATTCTTCAAAAATACAGAAACAATGCTAGGATAAAGCTTACCTGTAATCACCTTGATTTCTAAAGCTATTTTTATATTCATGATCTGTTAACATCTTTACACTTAAATATTAATTTGTGATGTTTGGATCCCCAAAGAGTATTCTATGAGTTCAATTCACTTGGCCTAATTGATCTTCTGAGAATGAGAAGAATCGAAGTAATTGGGAATTTGACTAATGTGCATACCTGTTTTTTGCTGTGCTCAGGGCCTTCATGTCTCTGTTGCTCTAATTGTGATGACTTGCCCAAATGGGACTCTGCTGAAAAATTCACAAAATTTTAAACTACTTAGAAAATAATGTGAATGACAATTAATCCAAGTAAAAAGGAACAGTAGTAATAATCCTATCATTTTACTTTCCTCAAAATACAGTTTCAATCAAGCTTAATTTTAAGTGAATATATCTCATGTTTGAAATTTTTATTTTGTTTGCATGTAGGCCTGGGTATTTTATCCAGGGACATGTATGTCCTTGGCAAGAAATATTGCGTTTATATCAAATTACCTGTCTTAATATTTGGAGACAGGGCGTCTTTAAGTACCAAAGTTGGCTTGAAACCTGACAGGAATCTGTCCTCAGCCGCCTGCAATTATAGACGTGTCCTTCTGAAGCTAGTACATATTGATATCAATTAGTAGTAATTTTAGTGATCAATGCATCAGAGCACCAATTGGGGTGATACCCTGTGTCACTATGTACAATGCTAAAATAACTCACAGGTTGATCTACTTTAGGTGAAAGTGAATTTCACAGAGAAAAAAATTATTTTTCTATGGAAATCGGAGGCATCAGAATTTTTACTATCTCTTCTTTTACATATTATATTTAAAAATGTACATTGTACATCATTTGTGATATCTTGCAAAAGTGATCACATTTACATCTTTATCAACAAAATTCATAGTTTTTAAAAATTTGTTTCTTTTCTTTTTTTACTATTAGGAATCAGTCTGACTTGTGAATCATCTATGATTATTGCTGTTATTCCTGATGTAAAGTCTTTTTTCTTTTGCTGGGGCTTCAACAGACATTTTATAGCTTCCAAACTGGGTAATAAACATTTGAAATGTAAAGTATTCACTTTCCTGTCTACTTTCTCATTTCCTGGACTTGAGTGGACTACTTTTATATTATGTTGAAGTCAACATTTTTATTAATTTCCACCACAGTTGAGTTTGTGATAAGAGCCTTAGGTGCTAGCAATGATTTATATTCTAGAGATGGAGATAGTGGAGACTTCAGAAGTGAGATTACCCAGCAGAGGCTAGAAATACTCAGAGCTGAAAGGCTGTACATAGAGAAAGGGTTTAAATAGGAACATGTTTTATGATGATTTAGGGATTGGTGAGAGAAGAGCAAGAGGACAGTGCAGGCAGATAGAGGGAACAAGACAGAGACTGAGGCAAAATTTACATTATGAAAGATTCCTAGGAAAGTTAAGATGCTTGGACATTCATGTTCTAAAGAGGGACAATGGTCATATGTGCAGTATATGCATAAGTAACAGGACCATCCTCAGTGCTATGAGCAGGTGATGATGAAGAAGGACCTGTGCATGAATGGAGATGAATAATGAGAAGGCAATAAGTGCATTAGCAAGTTGATGCCAGCCTGAATGGAGGTAATATTTCCAGAAATGCAAGGATAGAAAATTGTCGGTGACCTTTTTAGAATGAAGATTAATGACATGAACAAAGAAAAAAGGTAGGCCACAGGACAAACCAACCATGTCAAAGAAATATGAGCAAATATATATTATATATATATAATATATATTTGCTCATATATGCTAGTATATATTTGAATTACAACTCTTACTCAAAATTTCTGGAATACTATACTCCAACAAATAGACATCTATGTGCAAAAATGGGCCAATGAAAGCAGTAAAATGAATTAAATATATGTGTTGAGTAAAGCCACAATACTCAAAGTACTAAAACAAAATCAGGAATATGGGCTCAATAATATTAACGCAGTTGAGTTTTAAAGGAAAAATCATTTTTGGAATGACCAATTATAGAAAGACATAGGTATATATACCAGTGTCAAGATGCAGAATGAACTGTAGTCAGAGGAGGAAAGAAGAAGCCTGAGAAATTCAGTGTCAAAGCTGAGTTAAAAATGTGGCAGTGCAAATCTTTAGTGAATCTTATCAGAATCAATTAATACATTTTATTATGTTTCCTAATCCTCATTTGCCTTATAATTAATAATTCCAAAATTGTTATGAAATTCCCAGGGAAGATATAATTGTTTGCTCATCATGGAGAGTTTTCTGAGCTAATTAGCTCAGATATATGCGCTGAGAGCATCAGCTAACACCATCTCAATGTTTGTTCATACCCATGTTGGAAACTGGTGTGTCATCTTTTCCTTTATCCACTCGTTTAACCAACATCAGTTTTATATTTCCTCTCTTGTATGAAGAAAGTGATATAACATCTATGGAAAAAAAAAGATGTATGATAAGCCTCAAAGGATTCAGACAAGGCCAACCCAAAGAAAAATTGTTTTCAAAACTTGAAGAGTTATCAGATATCAATAAACCATTCTGTTTTAAAGAAAATGGTAAATACATTAAGAGTAATAGTGTTAGTGTTTGAGGAGTAACTGAATAAAAGTTTCTGGTTAAAATTTGAGTCTGGTGTGGCATATATAGACAGCTTTTTAAGGAATTGCACACAAGTCCCAGATCATCCCAACATCTATCTGCTTTCTAGAGTTCATAACTTTTCTCAGTAATATGGTGCATTCCTGACATGTCCAGGGACATGGTTTCTCACAAAAATGAATAAAATAAAAATGAATAAAATAATGATGAAAGCAAAATATTAAGGATGTTAATAAAAATGTATAGATGAAAATATTAGACTTCATTAAAGTAAAGAATCCTTAAAAAATGCAATGTTGCTAAAATGAATGACACATACAAATACTTCACACAATGTGGTGCCTACTAAATTTTAGAAGGGGAGAAATTGGTAGCTGTAGGGTACCCTGATTCTTCCAGCTGCTACTTGTTCTTATCATCTTAGCACCAGATTTTGACTTGAAAGCAGACAAACTGAAGAGAGCTGGCTAGAATTCTCTCCATTTACTTGTATTTTCTACCTAAATGCTATTTCCTCCCTCACTTTCCCTTTAGTTTTTCCAAAAAATCCATAAAGTGGGAGCTTCACTTTTTCCATTTTACACCCTTTATAATGGATCTTTGCCACTATTTGTTGCCTACCAAAGTAACAGATTTATCTTAGAAATATCATTTCTTCATCTTAGTCCTATGTCCTTTGCATATCTCAAGAGACATGCTCAGAATAAAAGCAAGATTTATGGTTGCACTTGATCTGGTTGTGTCCTCAAACTGTAGGAATCAATAGCAGTTCTTGCATATTTCCCAAAAGGAGATACAACCCACAGATCCAAATCATGTTGTTTATACATCAGAATCATTGGAATCACCTTAGATTCTAATGGAAAAGTAGAAGCAAGAGTTTCAAGATGGTGCCCAAAGGATGATTCCTTATAGTTGCAGAGTTTCAGTGTGAAATTTGTCATCTTCAAATTCATCTAATTTCAATGTATCTGTGGATTCCTCCCTAAAATGTCCCCACAAATTAAAATTCATAAGGATGTGTAATATCTTCATTGATAATTTTTCATTATTAATTTTAGATTAACTTTAGATATCTGTGGATTTTGGACATGCTTAATTACCATTCATACTTCTTTCTACTTTTACATTTGGTGTTTCTGCACTATCATTTTGCCCTAGGCTGTATCAACATATTATATGTCATTAAATCATTTGGGGTAACTGAACTTAGCTCTGTGGCAACAGGTCTTCACTCCTCAATTTATTCCCAACTGTGAATAAGTCAAAAAGGGTGGGAAAGTTATACTTTCTCCTTCACTCAACTTTGGGAATGGAAACATGCAAATTCTTCCCACATTTTGAAAACCCTGTTCTTTTCCCTTTTCAAGTGTTGAAATTTCCTACCCTATCCTGACTACCATTTATTCTTTCTATTTTTTTTAAAGAGAGAGAGAGAGAGAGAATTTTTTTAATATTTATTTATTTTTTTTAGTTCTTGGCGGACACACATCTTTGTTTGTATGTGGTGCTGAGGATCGAACCCGGGCTGTGTGCATGCCAGTCGAGCACGCTACCGCTTGAGCCACATCCCCAGCCCCTCTATTTTTTTTTTTTTTTACTATGTGTACTTACCGCCTTTCTCAGTCTTCACTCCCCCTTCTTCTGTTGTTTTCCTTATTTCAGATTTACCTGTTAGAGAAGCATGTGTCAAATGCAATTCACAATGCAATTCTTTAAGCAATACATTCAATTCAACCTGTGGCTGAAAAGTAATGAAATACACCATTTCTTATATTTATTTAACTCTACTATTTATTTTAATAGACATATTTCTTGAACAAGTACTGTATACCAGTGCTCATATTTTTTGGCAATGCCCTTTATAATGTATTTTGTATTCTATATGGTTCTTACCTTGTCCGTGTCCATTTATTGTGTTTGTGCTTGGTTCAAACGTCCTGGACCCACAAGCAGCACATACCTTTTGATGTTTCTCAGAATCACTCTGGTAAAAATAATGACAATAATAAGTTTCATATAGCTTTCTGCATCCCTCTCTGACCATCTTTATATTTATAGTTAGGAAGACATTGCAATTGCAGATTACACCATTACATTTTCTGCAACAATATTTCCATATGAGACACAATTTCACATGCTGTCCTGATGAAGCTGAGCTCCTCTCTTCATCTGGCTACTGATTGGGAATATCAGGAAGAATGAAAGAGGAAATGTGTTCTCTTACACCAAACTCACTGATATGCATATATCCAAAACAACTAACATCAGTGCTTAATTAGTAAGCTCTGCATTCTTACTCAAATCTAAAAACAGAGTATAAAATATATTTAAAATGCTTTTGTGAATTAGATTTCATGTTTAACAGATTCACTATTTCTAACAATGAAGGGCCAATTGTTTTATTGATTTATATGATATTTGTTATGATAAGACCCTTCCAATGGGTCACCTCCAGTAGGAAGAAAATACTCTTGGACTTGTTTCATTTGAGTCTCCAGAGACTTCCAAATATTTGCCTCATTAAGCAAAGTATTTAGATAGTCAAAATTTCATTTTTAAAGAAGTAAGCGTCAATAAGAGAATGTGTCTATTTTGTATTCTAATTTGTTATATATCACAGAATGATTACAATTCATATTACACATAAAGAGCACGATTTATCATATCTCTGGTTGTGTATAAAGTATAGTGCATATTTTATGTGAACAAAGAAGCACACTCAATTTGGTTACAGTATACAATACTTTTCATCAAAGAAGGAACTAATAGAAATTTCAAAATAGTAAGGCAGTAGCACAGCATCACACTGAGTTTCTTGACTGACTACTTTCAAAGTTTGGAATCAGAAAAACTGATGAATTTGCATAACGAATAGGACAGCCTGTGTGGAAATACTAGGGACCCTCAATAGGAATCAGTGACCAGATGAACATTCATGTGCCTACACACCATGTATGGTCAAGCCACTCAGCTGACAAGCATTTCAAGTTCTTGTTCATATTATCACCACATTGATATTGTAGACACCATCCTGGAAATTACAATAAAATCCTGAGGGCAAACACCTTTGAAAAGTGTTCTGTTGTAGTACCTCTGTGGGCAACACAGAAATCATGGCTTTTAAAACAAGATGTGCATTCATAGAAGAAATAGATGGCAACAGTGCCAGGGAAAACTAGTGATGTGCAAGCAATGAATTCCCCTTCTAGAGCATTGAGGAGAGTCTCACAAACCCAATTAGGCAATGGCAAAAAGCAAAAAATAGGAAGTTCTCAAATCAGGAATTACAAATTGTTCACAGATATATCACATTTGGTCAATATCATGCCATGACTTTATTCTCTTTTATTGCTGAGTAAAATTCCATTGTGTACATATGCCACATTTTTTTCCATTCATCTATTAAGGTCATCTAGGTTAGCTCCACAGTTTAGCTATTATGAATTGTGCTGCTATAGGAGGGGGAGCAAGGGAGGAATAGATGAACTCTAGATAAGGCAGAGGGATGGGAGGGAAAAGAAGAGTGCAGGGGGTTAGTAAGGATGGCAGAAAGTGATATACATCATTATCCAAAGTACATGTATGAAGACATGCATGAATTGGTGACAACATACTTTATATACAACCAGAAATATGAAAAATTGTGCTGTACACGTGTATTAACAGTTGTAATGCATCCCACTTTTATTTATTTTTAATAAATAAAAAAGAAATATCATTTAAATCTGAATTGATATTTCAGATGTCCCCAGTAAGAATGATATTCATCAAGTAGTCAAAAAATAATGCAGTGCTGGATATAGCAGGAAAGTCCAATCCTACACTGCCAGACGGAAAATTAAGACTTCCACACTAGAAAGCATTTTTTAAATTCCTCAGAATTCTAAGAATATGACTGCCATATGACTCAAATTTTCTACTCCTCAATCAGAACCCCAGTGCACCAATACCAGCATGCACATGTGATTTATGAATATTGCTGTTTTAGCACTGCAAGTCAAGATTGTAAAGTTATGGAACTAACTCTGATACCCACCAACAGTAAAATGTATTTAAAAAAACCAAAAAGACACTTAGCACTGAATAAGTAGCAATGAATAAGCAGCAATATACTTATTCATGGTACCCCACTATGTCAAAATGAATCCCAATCCTTTATATGAATTCAGCGCCCTAAAATATTCTAATATACAAAAGGCACAACAGCAAAATCTCCTTAAGTATTTAAAGAAAAATAGTTTAGTACAAATAGGAAACTAATATAGATTCCTCTCAGTTCAAATACAACATTCTCAGCAAAGGAGGGAGTTGAATTTTTTAAGGTGAATCAACCAGTATTCAAAATACTGCTAAATATTCTAGGCAATATTCAAGAGCCTCATCACCCAATGCACATTATCTATACTTTTTTCCCAGATTTCAGAAAAAAAATTTATCACTATTTTTTAATAAGATGGTCCTCTGAAACAGACAGTAGATAATGGAGGTACTCACAACAAGTATTAGAGTGGTATAAACTGAAACTGAGACATAGATCTGTTGATAGCTCTGGGTGGCTACATTTTAGTTCTGTGGTCTGCCTGAAGATTAAAAGTTCCGGGAACTTTCACTGAAACATGTTGTTTGATTTACTGTGACAGCAAGTGCCAAGGTTATGCCTGGTAAAAAATTGCTCTCCTGTAAAACAACATACATGTGCATATACACCATTTATGGTCAAGTCACTCAGTTGAGAGGCACTTCAAGTTTTTGTCCATATGATCACCATACTGATATTGTAGACACTATCCAGGGAATTACAGTAAAATCCTGAGGGCCAACATCTTTGAGAAGTGTTCCATTGTAGTAACTCTGTGGGCAAGATCTGAAACCATTGCATGTTTGAACTTCCCAGATGCATAACCAACTCTCCACACAGAATGGTGGAGGTTCATCCTCTTATACGTTCTCAAGATAGTGATAGGAATGGGCTGAAAATTCTCATTAGGAATACATGTGTTGTGTCTGTGGGACAGTTAGCTGCATACTGTTTCATAGAGCACTGCCTCTTTAAATAGGTGGTTTACAATAATGATAGTGAAGGAGACTGCTTTTTGAGAATTCAGGTGACAGAAGAATCCAGCAGTGCTGGGGCACTGTCAGGTGCAATGGTATAATCCTTCAGTTCCCAAAAATTCTGCAAGGAGGCTATGACTGCCATGTTCCAATAAGTTTCCAGGAAACCTCTCAGAGACATGGAATCTTGCCCACCTTTAGACCATTGACTACAGGAATCCATCAGGTGGTCTGCATTACATACTGGTTCCTAGGCTCCATGAACCAGAGTGTGTGTCAGGAAGTTTCCACATTAGATAGCCCCACATTTTTGAGTAGATTAATAAGTAATGATGGTGAGATTTTCCTTGAAATTGCTAAGTTCCCTCAGCATTCTCTGTATGTGGTAGGAGACAAAGGAGCAGAGAAGCTCAGCTTCTTTATGAAAATAACAGGTTAGGACTTTTGGAGTTAGAACAAATAAAGTGTTGAATAATATTTGTTTCCCAGAAACCCCCAAAGTTATGTGTGAGTAAAATTAGAAATCCTGGACAGAAAGAAATATCTTCTTTTCTACTATGTTAATATTAGGAAATCTCAAAGCTTTTGCTATTATTGTTTTTGATATTTTTGTTTGATAATTTTTATGAGTTTTTCATGCTATTTATTTTTCTTTTTCTATTTATTTGAGAGATTTATTCCAATCATTCATTTTTTTTGTTAGCCAGAGACAATTTTTATTCTCATTTTAAATCTTTTCATTTCTCATTTTTATTGCATTTTTTCCACTTCTCCTATTCTGACTCTGCTTACTCTCACCACTTTCACTCTACTTACTTTTTTGAAATATGTTCCAATAATTATATTATAAGCAGGACATATTTTTTTTGCAGGTTAACCCTGTTATTTCCTACTCCATCTTGTCATTTTGTGCTGTTCTGGAGATCATTTAAAACATATATTTTATGTACAGTGGATACGTATTTTGGTTTATGCTGTAATCATTATTGGAGTTTATTCTCTCCTGACAGGAGCCAATGTGAACTTGGTGTGAAGCAAATTGACTTAGAAGCCACTGACTTCTTACAAAGCTTGGTCAGTTTTAGCACTGCACTGGAGATGGGTGGACCAGCTGGAGCCTCACAGCTACACAGCCATTCAGAGTTGGGTGTGGCCTGTCAAGATGCCAATCAACTTCATTGCTGCAAGAACCCTAACACACCAAAAACAATATTCCTCCTGCTAAAAACTTATTTCTGCCTTTGATCTACTCTCCCTTAAATAAACAACTTGATCCTTTTTCTAGTTGTTCAGTTCCAGCTTCTACTGGGATTGGGGAACCTTTCAGGAGCTCTGCTTTCCTTTTCAAACTTAATTTCTGTCTCTGTCTCTTATTTCTTTACTAATTATTTGAGACTTTATTTTTCCCAGGTTGTTTACACCTTCTGAGCACGAAACTACCCTGGCAAGGTGATGGTGGCTCTGTGATACTCTCCCCTTACAGAGATACTTGTGAGTGAAAGTAACATGTTAAACATGCTCATTTTTCAGATGTGATCCTCATCTATAAACCCTGTCCAGGAAACATCCCAAAGAGAAACTTGCACACTACAAGGACCCAGGAGACACTATGGAACAGAAATCCATTCAAATGCATGGAAATCTACCATCTACTAACACAGAAAACATGAGAACAGAGGAAAAATACACCTCTCAATTTTCATGATTTCTCAATAATTGCATTCAATGACTTAAGTCTAATAACAACTAGATACTAAGAAAAAATATGTTAAATAAGTGAATTGATTTCTTGAAGGGAAAGGACATAAAATCAATAGAAATTGTATGTATATTAACAGAAAAGTACCCATCCTGAATCATTTTCCATTAACAGGCAGTTTTGTGTCTCATTTGAGTCTGGTATCTTCCTCAGTAAAGACACAGGAATCCATGGAGAATAAAATCTTTAACCTTGTCATGGGTGACAGCTAATGTGAAATTAAACACTGAGCCTTTGGGAATGAAGCTATTTTTACATGAATGTGTTCAGCAGTCATTGTATGTATGCATGATCCTAGTTTCAACTGATATGATATTCTCCAATTTATCATTCACCATTTAAGCCTGTCACATAGATGAAAATGCAAACGTTATTGGAAAATATTAGTGCAATTGCTGACATAAAGTTTATCTGGCATCCACCTTGATTGCTAAAGGTATTTTTATTTTGATGACCAGCTAACTTCTCTGTACTTATTTAATTACTATGTTTGGATTTTCAAAGAGTATTGTAGTAGGTCAATTCAATTGGCATCTGGAAGCAGGAAAAAGAAATGACCAGGAATTTAAATTGACACATATGCCTACCTTTTGCTGGTGATGTGCAGTATCATCCATATCATGAAGCCTCTTTTGTTCTTCCTCAGATGATCTGTCCAAATTTGACTCTGCTGACAAATGCACAGATAAACTTAAAATACTTAAAAAAATCATGTGAAAGACAAATTATCCAAATTATAAAAAGGAAGAGTACTAATAATCATATAATTTTATTTGTCCAGTTATATTTTTATTGAAGTTTTACTTTAGAAGAATATACATCATGTTTGAAATTTTTATTGCTGTTTGTGTGTGGGCCTATGTATTTTACCCCAAAACATGTGTATCCTTGGAAAATACTATAATGCATACTTCAGATCCCAAGTCTTTATACTTGGAGACAGGGTGTTTTTCAATTCCTGGGTTTGCTGGAAACCTGAGAGGCTGCCTCAGCCTCTGAAGTACCTGCAATTATGGATGTGTGTCTCTGAACCCCATGCATACTGACATCATTGAAGAGTAATTTTACTGCTCCAATACCTCAGAAAACCACGTGGGGAGACACCAGGTATTCACCATGTATGATGCCTATAATAACTCACAACTTGTTCCATTCAAGTTGAATGAAAATTTCATAGTAAAAAAATTAAATTTCTATATACACTATAATCATCACACTGTTTACTCTCTCTTCCTCAATTATTAAATTTTAAAAATCCATTGTACTTCAATGTGTTCCAAATAAATGATTGCATTTACACCTTAATAGAATAAATTACATATTATTTTTCTTTTTAGCTTCCATTTTTTTATATATTTTTTTCAATCAAAATTGCCTCTGTCTTGCAAAACATTCATGATTATGCCTGTTATTCCTGACATAAACTGGTTCTCTTTCCTTGGAACTACCTCAGACAGATTACAATTTTTGTACTGACTAATAAACATGTGAGATGTAAAGTATTCATTTTCCTACCCAGTTCATCAGTTACTGGACTTGAGAGGACTGCTTTTATATCATTTACTGTCAAAGGCTTTATTTATTTCCACATGTAATTGAATTTGTGGCAAGAACTAGAGGAGAAAATAGGGGCCAGGGATGATGTCTTTTCTAGAGATAGAGATTAATGGAGACTTGAAAAGTGAGGTTATCTGCCAGAGGGAGGAAATGCTGAGGGTATGTGAGACTGTACATACACACAGGGCTTAAATGGAACATGCCTGACTGACTATAGGAATCTTTGTCTTTTGAACAAAATTCCATGATTATGTCTGTTATTCTTGACATAATCTGGTTTTGCTTTCCAGGAGGCTCTCTGACACATTTTTCAGCTTCCCAACTCCATAATTAGCATTTAACCATCAAATTATTCCTCTTTTGTCTAGTCCATCAGTTCCTGGACTTGAAGGAGCTGATTTTACATCATGTTGCTCTAAACAATTTTATTTATTTCTACATGTATTTAATTTTGTGGTAAGATCTAGAGGAGATAACAGGTGCCAGGGATGAAAACTTTTCTTGAGGTAGTGATGAATGGAAACTTCAAAAGTGAGGTTATCATCCAGAGGCAGAAAATGCTGAGAGCATGAAAGGCTGTACATAAGATAGCATTTAAATGGAACATGTTTGCCTGACATTATAGTGATTGGAAGGAGACCTGCCAGAGGACATTGCAGACATAGAGTGGGATCAACATAGAGAGTGAGGCAGATTTTGTACTATGAAAGATTCCTAGGAAAGCTAAGATGCTTGGACATCCATATTCTAAAGAGGGCTGATGGTAATATGTGCAGTATATACAAAAATATCAGGACTAACCTCAATGCTATGAGCAGGCAAACATGAGGGGCATGTGTATGAATGGAGATGAGTGACGAGAATGTAGCATTGCATGAGTTTGTTGATGCAGGCCTGATTGAAAGGAATGTTTCCAGAAATAACAGAGGATAGAAAATTTTCAGTGACTTTTGTTGAATGAAGTTTAATCAAATGAATGAGCCACAGGAATGTGAGATTCTGCTCCTGACTGTAACTCACTCAAGGTTTCAAATGAGATGTGTAATAAAATGTGTAATAAAATGCAGCAACTGTGAATGTTGCTTTCCTTTACCATGTAATTTCTCCAATTGCAGTATCTTCCTATGTTGAGGGAACTCATTTAGAAAATTGGTCAGAAATTTTCTGAAATATGGATATACAAAACCCACTAGAGAATCAGAGAGGTCTGTAGTAGAGGCTCAGTCAGACAGCAACTTCTTTGCATATAAAAGCATGTCATTCAGTGCCCACCAGTGAGAAGAAAATAAACAATAAAAACATCATAAAAATATGAGCAATCACTTAATTTTTAGGTGCAAGCATATTCTTGATTTACAACTCTTAGTCAAAAATTTCTGGAAAGACTGTTCTCTAGCAAATAATGGATTCATTTTACAGAAAAGGACTAAAATAAATTACATATGTGTTGAGTAAAACCACAAGAATAAGATGTACTAAATCAAAATCAGTAATATAGATTTTGCAAAATTTGCAGTTAATTTTCCAAAGAAAAAATCATTTTTGCAATGGCCAATAATACAAAGACTTTGGTATACATACCAATGTCAAGATGCAGAATGCTGGAAAGAACAGTGATCTGTTGTCAGAGTAGGAAAGAAAGACCCTGCATAGTTCAATGTCAAAACTGAATTAAAAATGTGGCATCACATATCTTGAGTGAATCCTATCAGAATCACTTATTCCATTTTAATACAAGTACATTTCCTGTCCCTTATTTGCCTTATAATTAGCAATTCCAACTTTTATGATATTCCAGGGGAAGGTATACTTGTTTGCCAATCAGAGTGACTTTTCTAAGCTAATTAGCTTAGATATAATATTTAGAATAACAGCTAGTGTTTGTTCATACCCATGTGGAAAAATGGTGCATTTCCTTTTCGTGTATCCTCCAGTTTAAACAACATCAAATTGTTTTTTTCTGTCTTCTGTGAAGATAGTCGTTCCATATCTATGAAAAAAAAATGTATGACAAAGAATAAGGAGTTCAGATAAGGCAATCCAAAAGACAATGTTTTTTGAAGCTTAAAGAATTAACCAATATGAATAAAATTTTGTGTTTCAAAGAACTTTTAAAATGCACTAAAACTAACAGTGTTGGTGTTTCAGGGTAAACTCCAAAAATACTTCTGCTTTAAAAAAACGAATCTGATGTGGCAAGTCTAAACAGCTTTTCAAGTATTTTCACAAAAGGGCTGGTTGAACACAATATTTGCTAACTAGAATTTTTCTCAGGAGTACTGTACTTTCCTGACACATTCAGGAACATATTTTCACTGAAACACACCAATAAAATAATAAGAAATACAATAATATTAATAAAAATCTTAATCAATGAAACCATAGAATATTAGCTGTCCTTAACAATCATTGTGTCAAAAATGCTAGGTTGCTCATCTGAGTGACTGCTAAGGATATCTTCTACACCATGGTGCCTACTAGACATAGAGGAAAGAAATTTGTAGCTGCAGGTTGCTCTGATTCTTCCAGTCTCTACTGCTTCCAATCATCTCTGGACCAGGAACAGTCTCACTTTGATTTGAGGCAGATAAACGTAAAACAGCTGAATAGCATTTTGTCCATTTTCTCATTTTTCCTAGCTAACTTATTCAGTTCCTACATTATTTTCCTTTCCCATTGGCTTTTCAAAGACACCCCCAGAGGAGGCTTGATTCTTTCCATTTTACATTCTTTGTTTTGATTAGTTTTCACACCTTGCCTGCCAATGTAGCAACTTTATCTTAGATATATAATTTCTTTTATTAAATTAGTTTTTTATTTATATATGACAGCAGAATTCATTACTTTTCATATTATACATGTAGAGCACAATTTTTCATTACTCTGATTGTATACAAAGTATATTCACACCAAGTCATGTCTTCATACACGTACTTTGGATAATTATGTCCATCACAATCCACTATCATTTCTAACCCCATGCCCCCTATCTTCCCCTCCTATCCCTCTGCCCTATCTAGAGTTTTTCTATTTCTCCCATGCTCCCCACCCCACTATGAATCAGCCTCCTTAAGATATATAATTTCTTCATCTTTGTCTTTTGAGTCAGTCTCAATTACCAAGAGACATGCTTAGAATGTAAGCAAAATTTGTGCTTGCACTTAATCATTTTCTGTCCTAAATTGTTGGAACCAATAGCTGTTTTTTTTTAAATTCCCCCCCAAAAAATTCCCCCACAAAAAAATTGGCCCCAAATACTCTCTGTGACAGGAATCTTTGTAGTGACCTTAAAATGTAATGGATATGTAGAAGCAAAGACCTACTCAGTCAAAATGTTTTGAACATGGTCCCCAAGAGATGTTTCCTTACAGTTTAAGAGTTCCAGTTTGAACACTGTCAGTTCCAATTATTCTATATTAATTTGAATGTACGTCTCATTTCTTCCCTATGCTTTCCCCCTCAAATAAAATGTAAAAGTAACTATAATCTTTCCAAAGTAAATTTTAGATATCTTTGCATTTGGAGATTGCTCCATAACCATTCCTACTTCTCTCTATTATTCCATTTGCTATTTGTTCCCTAAATTTTGTCCTAGGGAGTAGCAACATGTTGCATATCATTAAATTGTATATATGCCTAATCATTCATGGTCAGTGAACTTAGCTTTGTGGGATCAGATCTTCTTTTCTCAATTAATTTCCAACAGTGAATAAGTCAAGAAAGTTGGGAAAGCTTTACATTAACTACCCTTCATATATCTTTGGAACTTGAAACTCACAAGTTCTTCCCACATTTTCAAAAACCTGTTCTTTACCCTTCTTCAATATGGCTTGAATTTCCTACCCTCCACTGAATTCAACTATTTTTTTCCCTTCCTTGACTCGCTGTTTTTATTATCATCCTCAATCTTCATTGCCTCCTCTTCTCTCCTTTTCCTTATTTCCAACTTTCCTGGGAGTGAAGCATGTTTCAAATGCAACTCATATTTCAGTTCCCTTAACAACACACCCAATTTAACCTGTGGCTAAAAACCTAATAATTATTCCACTCTTTATCTATTTGATAGGTACATTCTTTGAAAAACTTACAATATTCTAGTGTTCAGGATTTAAGGTACATTCACTTTAAAACATTTTAATCCCATATGATTTGTATATTCTACATGTCTATTACCTTCTTTCTTTGCTCTTCGAGGAAACTCACCAGATATACAAGAAGCAGACACGTCTGGATGTTTCTCAGAGTGACTCTGATAAAAATAATGGCAATAATCAGTTACATATAGATTTTATAATCACTCTTTAGACATCACCATATTTCTAGTGATGAAATCAATGGAATTGGAAATTAGACCATTACACTTTGTGTACCATATTTTCTTAAGGGACACTATCTTATATACTGCAGATGAAGCTGAACTCCTCCCTTTATCAGGCTACTCTTAGGTAAACTAAGATGGATGAAATAGGAAATGTATTCCCTGACAACAAACTCACTGATGTTGATATATCCAAAACAACTCACATCAATGTTTAACTAGCTTATTATGCATGCCCCAGAAAATCTATGAACACAATAAGAAACTTATTTAAATCTCTTGAGAAAAGTATTTTATGTTACACAGCATTCAACATTTTAAACATTAGAAGGCCAAAATTTTAGAGTTAAATATGTTACTTCATGTTTAATCTTGTCACTTTGTGTAAGAATAACATACTGTTGCACTTGCTCCATTTAAATTATTAGTGCTTCCTAAAATTGAATGGCTCTCAGCAAAAGATTTACTGAGTCTGAGTTTTACACATTTAAAAATGTACTTAGCACAGAAAATGTGTCTACTTTCAACTGGACATTATATATATATTAAATCCTGTTTCATTTTACCTGATTTTAGTTGTCTTATGAAAAAATTTCATATATTTCCCCATGTTTCTGAAATTTTATATTGAAGTACCTTCACATGAATCCATGAATCTGTTTCAGTAATTGAGTGTATATATATATATACACTCTCCAGATGGGAAGAAAACTCATAGCCCAACTCAATTACTGAAACAGATTCATGGATTCATGTGAAGGTACTTCAATATAAAATTTCAGAAACATGGGGAAATATATGAAATTTTTTCATAAGACAACTAAAATTAGGTATAATGAAACAGGATTTAAAATATAAATTCTGTCTGATCATCAGTATCATAAACTAGATAGAATTCAATAGTATATTTGTTCAACATTATGAAATAATTTTTTTTATGTAGAATTTGATATCCATAAAATTATTCAGTGAATGTTAAGTATAAAGTAAATTTATTCTCTGGCGTCTCAGGAAATTGAGCTGATCTGGGTCTTTGTTAACATGTTTTAAAGCATTACAAAAGAAAAGAGGCTTGATTTTAGGCATTGGATCCAGCACAAATAGTAATAATCACACACACACACACACACCCACAAACACACACACACACACACACACACACACACATGCATCACATGTAACGTGTATAGGAAACCATGAAGACATAAAGGTGATTACCATAATCAAAACAGAAAGAAACCCTAGCTCTATAGTGGAGAATAAGAGGAGGGATATCTCTAATGAGGAAAATAAGGTATTTAATTATGTGAAAGAATTAAAAATGTAGAAAATTATGGTGAGAAATATGCTACAATGCTTTTCCATAAATTCAGTGAAATTATGCCAATGAAAAATACAATCATCTATTTGTGTAAAACATAAAGTTGAACCAAAATTGAAATACAATTAAAGTGTACTGCTTGTCTCAGTAGAGAACAATATTTTCATACTAAGAATAAGGGATTTAAACATAAATTTTAAGATCACTATGTTGGCTTCACAACTGCATTTTCTCGTTTCCACGAGGTGGAGGCTAAGAATTGCTGCAGAGAAGCCCCGACATTTGCCAAACGTTTACTGCTGCGCTCACAAATTTCCTGTGGGCATGAAAATCAGAACAATAAACCTCCATCTGTTCGAGGAAAAAAGTAAAGAAGTTTCTACTGAGATGAATGTGGATTCCCTGCAGATCACCTGTTTATAAGGTTGAGAGTGCTGCATCCTCAGTTGTTTTTAGGTCAGTCACAAAAACATCCAATTTGAAAAGAAAGATGGCTGCGAAGGGAGTGCAGCACCCCCGTGTACTGCGTCACTGAGCAGGAAAAAGACAAGGTAGAATGGCTAAAAGCTAGCTTTTTAGGAATTTTCAGCAAAATTGGGGTGCTCCGAAACCTAGAGGAAGGATTTCCATCGAATAAGGACCAGCTACTGGAGCTCAAATGTGAGAGATTTGTCCGCACGGAGGGTCACGCTGCGTATGCAGCAAATCGCCCCACGGCCAGTCTGCAGCGCTCACTGGGAAACGACGATAAGATAACAATGCAAAGATACAGCGCTACAAATTCTGCAGGCTCCCGCCAGCTGTGCAAATACTGTACTCAGAGCTGAATTCTGGGCTTAAGATGGGGAAGGAAGCCATCCAATTTGGTTCTCCACATCGGTCAGACCACAGAGGAAGCCAGCGGCCACCATCTTGGAGAGCTGACGTCATCATCTCTCTTTTTTGACTGATTACAGCTCCTTCAGCTATAGATCAGCAGGGAAAACTTAAGGGCCAATCCCAGCTCTCCTGTGAGCGCAATAGCCAGACCGAGGGTGGCGCGGGAGCCGGCGGGAGCCGAGGCAGCGCTGGAGCAGGAGCCGGCGGGAGCCGTGCGGCACGGGACTCCCAGCTACCGCTCCCACCAGTGCTGACAACTGAGGTCTCTTGCACCGACTCGCCTCGGCGTGGGACTCACGGCTACTGCTCCCACCAGTGCTGACAACTGAGGTCTCTTGCACCAGATACAGGGGCGTGGCTATCAGAAGGTAAGCAAATTTGCTGGGGGTTCTCAGCCCCAAGCTCTACAAACTTAGGGCCTGAGGGAGGCAAACAAGGAGAGTGTGCCCAGGCACTAATGAAACAGCTGCTCCACACGTGTGCAAGGTAGACGGAACTGTGACCACCTACAAAACAGGCCCAGCGGAACGCCAGACACATCGCTCCGGTTGGGAGAGGGGCAGAGCCAAAGGGCTCCTGCAAGGTAGGCGGACCCACTACCCACCAGCAGAACAGGCACAGCAATCCACAGAGCGGCAGAGCCACCCCCCGAGCCTACAAGGTAGGCAGACCTGCGATCCACCTGCAGGTCAGGCCCAGCAACCGCGGAGCGGCAGAGCCACCCCCGGGCCTGCAAGGTAGGCACACTTGCCACCCACCGACAGGTCAGGTCCAGCATCTCTCGGAGGGACACAGCTGCTCCACGCGCGTGCAAGGTAGGCGGAACCGTGACCACTGACAAAACAGGCCCAGTGGACCGCCAGACACATCGCTCTGGTTGGGGGAGGGGCAGAGCCGCCTGGTGCCTGCAAGGTAGGCGGACCCGCGACCCACCAGCAGAACAGGCACAGCAATCCACAGAGTGGCACAGCCACCCCCCGAGCCTACAAGGTAGGCAGACCTGCGACCCTCCGGCAGGTCAGGCACAAAAACCTGCGGAGGGGCACAGCTGCCCCACGTGCCTGCTAGGTAGGCTGAACCGTGACCACCAACAGAACAGGCCCAGCGGCCGGCCAGACACATCGCCCCGCCCCGGTTGGGGGAGGGGCAGAGCCGCCGGGCGCCTGCAAGTTAGGCAGACCTGCGACTCACCAGCAGATCAGGCCCAGTGACCCGCGGAGCGGCAGAGCCACCTCTGCGCCTGCAAGGTAGGTGCACTTGCCACCCACCGGCAGGTCAGGCCCAGCAACTCTCGGAGGGACACAGCTGCTCCACGCACGTGCAAGGTAGGCGGAACCATGACCACGGACAAAACAGGCCCAGTGGCCCGCCAGAAACATCGCCCCGGTTGGGGGAGGGGCAGAGCCGCCACCAGCGCCTTTTAGGTAGACAGACCTGCAACCGACAGACAGAACAGGCCTAGCGGCCAGTGGAGGGGCAAAGCTGCTGCTCAAGCCTGCAAGGTAGGCGGACCTGTGACCACCGAAAGAACAGGCCCATCGAAAGTACAGGCACAGCGGCCTCACGGCGTGGTAGGCACATTGCCTCAATTGGAGGAGGGGCAGAACCACCGCCAAAGCCTGCGAGGGAGACTTTGCAGCTATACAAGAGCAATATAAATATATAGGGGGAAAAATCAATAACACAACAGTTTCACCAAGCAGAAAGAAATGCGATCAGTATGAAAAGACAAGGAAAGAAAGGACCACAAGCAATGCAGGTCAACTCAACTTTAGAAGAGGTAATATCTGCAGCAGATGGAATGTCAGATAAAGAATTCAGCATATACATGCTGCAGATGATCTGGAGTCTCAAGGAAGACATTAGACAGCAAAATCAGACAATGAAAGACCACTTCGACCACTTCGACAATGAATTACGTAAACAAATCCAAGAAGCAAAAGATCAATTATACAGGGAGATAAGGTTATAAAAAACAAACAAACAGAAATCCTGGAAATGCAGGAAACAATAAACCAACTTAAAAACTCAATTGAGAATACTACCAACAGAGTAGAACACTTAGAAGATAGGACATCAGACAATGAAGACAAAGTATTTCAACTGTAGAAGAACATAGACAGCTCAGCAAAGCTGTTAAGAAACCATGAGCAGAACATTCAAGAAATATGGGATAACATAAAGAGACCAAACTTAAGAGTCATTGGGATACAGGAAGGTATTGAGGTCCAAACCAAAGTAATGAGCAATCTATTCAACGAAATAATACGAGAAAACTTCCCAGACTTGAAGAATGAGACAGAATCCCAAATCCTAGAAGCCTACAGGACGCCAATGTGCAAAATCATAACAGATCCACACCTAGACACATTATAATGAAGATGCCCAACATACAGAATAAGGAGAGAATTTTAAAAGCTACAAGAGAAAGGAAGAAGATTACATTTAGGGGTAAACCAATCAGGATAACAGCTGATCTTTCAACACAGACTCTCAAAGCTAGAAGATCCTGGAATAACATATTTCAAACACTGAAAGAAAATGGGTTCCAACCAAGAATTGTGTATCCCACGAAATTAAGCTTCAGGATGGAAGATGAAATTAAAACCTTCCATGATAAACAAAAGTTAAAAGAATTTGCAGCTAGAAAACCATCTCTTCAAAACATCCTCAGCAAAATATTACAGAAAGAGGAAATGGAAAATATCAATGAAAACCAACAGGGGGAGGTAGTACAGTAAAGGGGGGGGGATAATCAAAGAGGAAAACAAACCATGTTTAGTAACATAAATAAACAAATATGGCTGGAAGAACAACCCATATCTCAATAATAACCCTAAATGTTAATGGCTTAAACTCACCAATTAAGAGACACAGGCTAGTAGAATGGATCACAAAACAAGACCCAACAATATGCTGCCTTCAGGAGATGCATTTGATAGGAAAAGACATACATAGACTGAAGGTGAAAGGTTGGGAAAAATCATATCACTCATATGGACTTCGGAAACAAGCAGGAGTGGCCATACTCATATCAAATAAAATATATTTCAAGCCAAAGTTAATCAAAAGGGATGAAGAGGGACACTACATACTTCTCAAGAGAACCATACACCAACAAGACATAACAATCATAAATATATATGCCCCAAACAATGGTGCAGCTATGTTCATCAAACAAACTTTTCTCAAGTTCAAGAGTCTAATAGACCACCATACAATAATCATGGGAGACTTCAACACACCTCTCTCACCACTGGACAGATCTTCCAAACAAAAGTTGAATAAGGAAACTATAGAGCTCAATAACACAATTAATTACCTAGACTTAATTGACACATATAGAATATACCACCCAACATCAAGCAGTTACACTTTTTTTTCAGCAGCACATGGATCCTTCTCAAAAATAGATCATATATTATGTCACAGGGCAACTCTTAGACAATATAAAGGAGTAGAGATAATACCATGCATCTTATCTGATCATAATGGAATGAAATTGAAAATTAACAATAAAAGGAGTAAGGATAAATCATGCATCACTTGGAGAATGAACAATAGGTTACTGAATGATCAATGGGTTATAGAAGACATCAAGGAGGAAATTAAAAAATTCTTAGAGATAAATGAAAACACAGACACAACATATTGGAATCTATGGGACACATTGAAAGCAGTTCTAAGAGGAAAATTTATTGCTTGGAGTTCATTCCTTAAAAAAAGAAAAAATCAACAAATAAATGATCTAATACTTCAACTCAAAATCCTAGAAAAAGAAGAGCAAAACAACAGCAAAAGAAGTAGAAGACAAGAAATAATTAAAATCAGAGCTGAAATTAACGAAATCAAAATGAAAGAAACAATTGAAAAAATTGACAAAACTAAAAGTTGGTTCTTTGAAAAAATAAATAAAATCGCCAGACCCTTAGCCACACTAACAAAGAGAAGAAGAGAGAGAACTCAAATTACCAGCATACGGGATGAAAAATGCAATATCACAACAGACACTTCAGAAATACAGAAGATTATCAGAAATTATTTTGAATCCTTATACTCCAATAAAATAGAAGATAGTGAAAGCATCGATAAATTTTTTAAGTCATATGATTTGCCCAGATTGAGTCAGGAGGATATTGACAACCTAAACAGACCAATATCAATTGAGGAAATAGAAGATACCATCAAAAGACTACCAACTAAGAAAAGCCCAGGACCGGATGGGTATACAGCAGAGTTTTAGAAAACCTTTAAAGAGGAACTATTACCAATACTTTTCAAGCTATTTCAGGAAATAGAAAAAGAGGGAGAATTTCCAAATTCATTCTATGAGGCCAACATCACCCTGATTCCTAAACCAGACAAAGACACTTCAAAGAAAGAAAACTACAGACCAATATCTGTAATGAACCTAGATGCAAAAATCCTCAATAAACTTCTGGCGAACCGGATACAAAAACATATCAAAAAATTGTGCACCATGATCAGGTAGGATTTATCCCTGGGATGCAAGGTTGGTTCAATATACGGAAATCAATAAATGTTATTCACCACATCAATAGGCTTAAAAATAAGAACCATATGATCATCTCGATAGATGCAGAAAAAGCATTCGACAAAGTACAGCATCCCTTTATGTTCAAAACTCTAGAAAAACTAGGGATGACAGGAACATACCTCAATATTGTAAAAGCAATCTATGCTAAGCCTCAGGCTAGCATCCTTCTGAATGGAGAAAAACTGAAGGCATTCCCTCTAAAATCTGGAACAAGACAGGGATGCCCTCTCTCACCACTTCTGTTCAACATAGTTCTCGAATCACTGGCCAGAGAAATTAGACAGACGAAAGAAATTAAAGGCATAAAAATAGGAAAAGAAGAACTCAAATTATCACTATTTGCAGATGACATGATTCTATACCTAGCAGACCCGAAAGGATCTACAAATAAACTATTAGAGCTAGTAAATGAATTCAGCAAAGTGGCAGGATATAAAATCAACACGCATAAATCAAAGGCATTCCTGTATATCAGTGACAAATCCTCTGAAATGGAAATGAGGACAACCACCCCATTCACAATATCCTCAAAAAAAAATAAAATACTTGGGAATCAACCTAACAAAAGAGGTGAAAGACTTATACAATGAAAACTACAGAACCCTAAAGAGAGAAATAGAAGAAGATCTTAGAAAATGGAAAAATATACCCTGTTCATGGATAGGTAGAACAAACATCATCAAAATGGCGATATTACCAAAAGTTCTCTATAGGTTTAATGCAATGCCAATCAAAATCCCAATGGCATTTCTTGTAGAAATAGAGAAAGCAATCATGAAATTCATATGGAAAAATAAAAGACCCAGAATAGCAAAAACAATGCTAAGCAGGAAGTGTGAATCAGGTGGTATAGCTATACCAGACTTCAAACTATACTACAGAGCAATAGTAACAAAAACAGCATGGTACTGGTACCAAAACAGGCGGGTGGATCAATGGTACAGAATAGAGGACACAAAAAACCAATCCACAAAACTACAACTATCTTATATTCAATAAAGGGGCTAAAAGCATGCAATGGAAGAAGGATAGCATCTTCAACAAATGGAGTTGGGAAAACTGGAAATCCATATGCAACAAAATGAAACTGAATCCCTTTCTCTCGCCATGCACAAAAGTTAACTCAAGGTGGATCAAGGAACTTGATATCAAATCAGAGACATGGCGTCTGATAGAAGAAAAAGTTGGCTATGATCTACATACTGTGGGGTCGGTCTCCAAATTCCTCAATAGGACACCCATAGCACAACAGTTAATAACTAGAATCAACAAATGGGACTTACTCAAACTAAATTTTTTTTCTCAGCAAAAGAAACAATAAGAGAGGTAAATAGGGAGCCTACATCCTGGGAACAAATCTACTCCTCACACTTCAGACAGAGCCCTAATATCCAGAATATACAAAGAACTCAAAAAATTAGACAATGAGATAACGAATAACCCAATCAACAAATGGGCCAAGGACCTGAACAGAAATTTCTCAGAGGAGGACATACAATCAATCAACAAGTATATGAAAAAATGCTCACCATCTCTAGCAGTCAGAGAAATGCAAATCAAAACCACCCTAAGATACCATCTCACTCCAGTAAGATTGGCAGCCATTAGGAAGTCAAACAGCAACAAGTGCTGGCGAGGATGTGGGGAAAAGGGTACTCTTGTACATTGCTGGTGGGACTGCAAATTGGTGTGGCCAATTTGGAAAGCAGTATGGAGATTTCTTGGAAAGCTGGGAATGGAACCACCATTTGATCCAGCTATTCCCCTACTCGGTCTATTCCCTAAAGACCTAAAAAGAGCACACTATAGGGACACTGCTACATCCATGTTCATAACAGCACAATTCACAATAGCAAAACTGTGGAACCAACCTAGATGCCCTTCAGTAGACGAACGGATTAAAAAAATGTGGCATTTATACACAATGGAGTATTACTCTGCATTAAGAAATGACAAAATCATAGAATTTGGAGGGGAATGGATGGCATTAGAGCAGATTATGCTAAGTGAAGCTAGCCAATCCCTTAAAAACAAATGCCAAATGTCTTCTTTGATATAAGGAGAGTAACTAAGAACAGAGTAGGGACGAAGAGCATGAGAAGATTAACATTAAACAGGGATGAGAGGTGGGAGGGAAAGAGAGAGAGAAGGGAAATTGCATGTAAATGGAAGGAGACCCTCAGGGGTATACAAAATTACATACAAGAGGAAGTGAGGGGAAAGGAGGAAAAATTTAAGGGGAAGAAATGAATTTCAGTAGAGGGGGTAGAGAGAGAAGAGGGGAGGGGAGGGAGAGGGGGGATAGTAGAGGATAGGAAAGGCAGCAGAATACAACAGACACCAGAATGGCAATATGTAAATCAATGGTTCTGCAACTGATGTGATTCTGCAATCTGTATATGGGGTAAAAATGGAAGCTCATATCCCACTTGAATCAAAGTGTGAAATATGATATATCAAGAACTATGTAATGTTTTGAACAACCTACAATAAAAATTAATTAAAAAAAAAAAGTACATGTAGGAAGACTCGAATTGATGTGAACACACTGTGTATACAAACAGAGATATGAACAACTGTGCTCTATATGTGTAATAAGAATTGTCATGGGGCTGGGGAAGTGGCTCAAGACAATTGTGCTCTATATGTGTAATAAGAATTGTCATGCATTCTGCTGTCATATAAAAATAAAAATAAAATCTAAAAAAAAAAACTACAATAGATACACTTAAAAAAAAAAAAAAAAAACCATCCAATTTGCCAGGACAAGTTGGGGAAAATGTTTATATCTTTTGTCACACAAGGTAATTTATATTTTTTCATTTTAGCTAGGAAACCCTTGTAAGCATTGTACTTAAAAAAAATGGGAGCCAATTTGTCATTGCTACACTGAAATTTCCTCATTATTTCACTTCCATTGTTGGCAAAAAATTGTGGTAATTGTTTTCTCTGTCTAGATGAGGCTTTATAGTTTGCTTAAAACAAGACGAAAAACAAAACTCTTACAGCCATTTTGATTTCAACAAAGGAGTCTTCTGAGGAGCCGCTGACAGTCAGCTTGAGCTGTAATTCAGACACAATGCGCAGCAGGTCTGCCTTTTCAGCCTGAAGACGTGCCACCTGGGCCTTCAGCTGTTCCACTTCCTGCTCTGCTACCACCTTGGGAAGCCTAGAGTCACCAGTGGGGTCCTGGAAATGACAAGGAGTATAGCACATAAACAAATCAAACCAAGGGCCTATCCATCAAACTTGATTGTCTTCACACTCATGGACAAGGCTGTTTTCAATATCTTTTTCCCCTGGTTTAAATAGAAAACCCAGCTTTTACTTTACATGTATTTTAACAGAACATTTAAGGTGGAGATTTTTACTGTGTGTGTGTTTCTGAGTATTGAACCCAGTGACTCTCTACCACTGTGTTACATCCCTAGTCCTTTTTACTTTTTATTTTGAGTTGCATAGGCTGCCCTCAAACTTGAGATCTTCATGCCTCAGTCTCCGGAGTAGCTAGAATTCATATGACACAATGCCCAGCATTTTACATTATTTGTGTTGTACTCAAATAACAGAAATTTAAAATGACTTCATGACAAGAAAGAAAGTCTTCAATAGCACATTGGAATATGGACATTATGAAAAGAACCAACCAGATTCTGGCAATGGTGATTTAGACCAAAACTCGAGAAAACAAGAATAAAAAGCTCTGCTAACTCAAACTCCTACCTTTTTTCCTCCCTAGAAATGTCCACTTATCCCCACTCTCCCTATACTCATGATATCTAATTAGAAGCCAAAGCACCAAGGATATTACTTGACAGCAAAACCCAAATCCTCCCAATATGTAAGCTGGTGGGTACAATATTCTATGTTGGTGTTTGAAAGTTGGTAAAAATAAATCTGTTGAGAAATAGGAAATTCAAAATTCAGAGATTGGTACCAAAAGCAAATAAATAAAACAAATAAATAAATACATTTTAGCCTATAAAAACTAAAAAAAAAAAGATCACTATGTTGAATAGAAGCAGGAATGTGAGTTATTTTTTCTCATCTAACATAATGTATATTTGATAATATTTATTATTTCATCAAAATTTAGGAATTTTTATTTCTATTTCATTGTTTTAGATAGAAACATTTTTATTTTGGTGGTAACTTACTTTTGTTTAAATTGAGGTTTATTATTTAAATTAAAGGTATACAACTTAATGATTCAATGTACACATACTTTTTGATATAATCATTACAAATAAGCAAATTAATATAACATAATCTTGAACAGTTATCACTTTCTTCCTTTTATTTGTTTTAAGAACAATGACAATAGACCTATTAGCAAATTTTAAATACACAATAATCAAGTACATTTTGTAAGATATCCTTATCATACATTAAGAAGCCAGGGATTTATCATTCTGAAAAACAAAACTTTGTACTCCTTGATCAACTTCTCATTTTCCCCTATTCCTAACATATAGCAACCTTCATTCTACACTCTATTTTTTTATATTGGATTTTTTTAATATTTCACATATAAGTAAGATCATGCAATTAAAAAAAGAAGGCTCAATTTGGATACAGTATGCAACACTTTTCATTGAAGACAGAACTAAAAAGAATTCCAAGGGACAATGGTAGAAGCAGAGGACCATATGCTGCTTAATTACTGCAAATTATTGGAGATAGGAGTCAGATGATTTGGTGTGTGGCTGCATGATGAAAAATATAGGCTATGGGAAAACACAGGAAAGCCACTATGGAGAGCCTGTGACCAGATGAAATCAGAAACAGTGTCTTGAAAAAGAATAAATGCATTTATATTAGAAAAAAAGCTGTAGAAATGCCAGGGGAAAACTAGCTGGGTGGATAAGTGGAATTTTCTCTTTGGTAACTGAGGAAAACTTTGCCAATCCAATTAGGAAATGGAGAAATGAGTAGATAGAGTATTCCCAAAAATAAGAAATACAAATTGCTTACAACCATATGAAAAAGTTTTTTTTTCTTAACATTTCCAGCTTTCAGGGAAATACTATTCAAAATTTCGTTGACATTTTAGCTGACCCTGTCAAATAACATTTAAGTATTCAAATAATAAGTTCTGGTGAACATGTGATAGAAAAGTAAATAATATACCATGAGACTAAATTTTAGCATTTCTATTCTGCAAAGCAGTATGAATATTGCTCAGAATACTAGAAAAATGATACCATATGGTCCATATTTCCCAGTCCATGCTTTTTTCCCCAATGTACTTAAATATTTATGCACATGTGACAGATGAACTTCAATGTTAATAGTGGTACAGTCACAACCAGAAAGTTATGGAACTAACCCAGACACTCTCCAACAGAAGAAAAGATAAAAATTTGGGGTAAAACTTGGCACTTAACTTGAACAAGTTAGATTTCATGATACACCATTTTGTCAAAAAATCTGCATATCATGGATGAAAACAGTTCCCTAAAATTTCTATAATATGAAAGTTGTAACATCAAAATCTTCCTAGATTTATAAAAGTATGATATTTTGTAGTAAAAACCTCAAACTTATATTAATTCCTCTCAATTCAATTCAATTTACTTTTATGCAAAGTCAAGACTTGGATTTTTCCAAAAGGAAAATTCAGTGTACTAAAAAAAATGCCAGAGAGAATCAGAGTGTCTGTGCGGAGCACCTTCACTAATGTTAATTTATGTAGGCTTTCTTCCTAGGATATCAAAAATACCCACTAATTTGTACTCTTAACTTTTGTAAGACTGAACTGTGCCATAAAACAGTTGCATAAAGCATAAAGCATAAAGCACTTGCAATAAGAATCATGGTGGGTATAGTAGAGAGAGTCAGACGTAGATGTGATGTGCAGCTAGAGCATGGTCTTAGGTTATTTCTAAATAATAGAAGCATATGGCACATTCATTGAAACACATTCATGGTGTTTTCATTTCTGTGACAACACCAGAGATAAGTCTGGTAGAAAACTGGCTGCATGCAGAACAACACACATGAGCAGATATATCAGGTCAACAAACTGTGCTGAGAATCATTTGGAGATATTGCTCCCATTATACCATACTAGCGTTGAGGGGCAGCATCCTGAAAATTACAATATACAACTCGGACAAAACCCTTTTTAAGAAGGGTACAATATTAGCAATACTCAGTGAAAGGTCACAAACCATGCATGTTATACACCTCCAAGACATGTAGCCAGACCTCCTAACAAAGTGTTGGAGGGTTCCTCAATCTTACAGCCTCAAGATAATGATTGATTTCAATGTTTTCAAAGCTCTCATCAGGAAGATGAGTGTTGGTCCTGTTGAACAAACTATAGAGTAAAGGTCCACAGGAGCACTTCCTCATTCAAATGGGTGCTTTGGAAATAATCATAGTGAGGGAGAAGTGCTGTTTGAAAATTTAAGGGGCAGATGATTCCAGAAGTGCTGGGGCAGGATCAGATGGAATGATATTTTCAGGAAGTTATCTGAAGAAGTCACAGATTTTGAAACCAAGCCATGTCTCTCATGCTCCAAGAGATTGTAGGAAAAGGCCTCAGTGACTTGGAATCATGACCACTACAAGACCACTGAGTACAGAATTCCATTATTGGGGTCTGCACTACAGATTAGTCTCCTTGGACCACAGGGTTTATCAGGCAATTTCTACATTATATAGATTCATGTCTCTGAGTACACAAACTAATACTGAAAGTGCATTTCCTCTGCAACTTTTAAAGTTTGCTCAGCATTCTCTGGGAGGTATGGGGGAGCAAGGAGCAGAAGCCTTTTGGAGCTAGAGCAGGTAAGAAAACGATGGGCAATATTTACATCCTCTAAACCACAAAAAACTTTAGCTTTCCAAAATTAGAAATTCTGGACAGAAGTATCACCATTTTAGTTACATTAGTTTCAGGGAATTGTGAAGTTTTCCATGGTTTTATTTGTGACTTTATTTTGGTTTGTTATTTCTTTGGGTTTGCCAAATTATTTCTTTTTTCATAATAGATCCGATTTTCCAAGATATTTTCATTCGTTTCTTGTTTTATTTCTTTGATTACATTTTTATTCTTATTTTAAATTCTTTCCTATTCTCATTCTTATTGAATTTCATTGCCATCTTCTCTTTAGTCTGTTTCTGCTTACTATAACCACTTTCATTGTCTATTCCTTTTAAAATCAATCATGATACGTTTATTGTCACTAAGGCATTTTTTTTTCAGCCAGGTGCACATTGTTATATCCTATGAACTTTAGTTCATTTCTTGGTATTATAGAAACCAGATATATATATCTCATTTTTATGGTATGTATGTTTTGCTTTAAGCTATGATTGTTCTCAGAGATTCCTCTTTCTCCTTGATGAGTTGCTCATCTGGAACTTGATGCTGAGAATGATGGCCTGACAAAACACATCCCAAAGAAAAACCTGCACACTGAAAGGACACACACACATAACATTGGAACTAAAATGAATGCAAAATCGCCTCCTACTACTGTAGACAACAGGGGAAAAAAGGGGGGACATTAAGATACCACCAGCATTCTAAAAGTTCCCAATAACTGCATACAAGATGTGTATCCTTGGCAAGAACTGTAGCACTTCCTTTTTACTAATGCCCACTTCAGAGGTATGATAAAAATGTTTAGTGATTTTCTTGATTTATTGCATGAAAAGTAAATGAACTAAAAAGTTTCTCTTTGTACACTAACAGAAAGGATATATCCCGAAAGGATTTTGATTCCTTCAACAGCCTGTTCAGTTTCTCATGTAAGCTTATTTCCTGCCTAAACCTACATAGTGGAGTCAAGGGAGAATGGAATCTTTAACACTGGCATGGATTAGTGGTAATGGGAAACTACAATTTTGAGCCTTTGGAAATGATGATGTTTTAACAGAAATGTTTTCACTGGCCATTACAATTAAGTATTTTCTGACTTTTGACTGGGTCTTTCAGAGTTTCAAATTTATTCTTTATGATGTGAGGAGGTCACATAGAAGACAACTGATACAATATTCAAAAAATTTTCTCTGATTCTGAAATGAAGGTTACTTCAAAGCTTCTGCTTCCATGATTTCTAAAGCTATTTTCATGTTTGTTTCCTGTTACATACTTTAGATTTAAATATTGAATTAGGATATTTGATTTCCAAGTAACTATTGTTTGAGCTCATTTTGTTCAGCACAATGCAAACACCAGGAATTTAAATTGACACATTTACATACCTGTTGATGACTATTTTCTGTGACATCAAGCCACTCCTTCTCTTCAGATGATGACTTGTCCCAATGTGACTCTGGGAATGAATGCATAGATGTACTTAAATTACTTAAAAGAGTTAGACTGAGTGAAAATATAGCCAACTACAAAAGTAATAATCATAAAATTTTATTTTCACAATGATATTTTTAAGTTAAATTTAATTTTAGGTGAACGTTTATGTTGTTTGAAATTTTTTGATTGTTATGTGGGCCTGGTTGGTGTACACAGAGCCATGTGCATCCTTGGCAACAACTGTAGCACTACGTTCAAATCTGAGGCCTTAAATGTTTGTGGAGACAGAGTATCTAAATGTACCCTGGCTCATTGGAAACCTGCCTGCCTCAGCCTCCCACTAAGTTGAAATGCACTAAGTTGAAATACCCAGGGTGTATTGAGAGATTTAGGGAATAGTTTTACTAATCCAACTTCAGAGACACTAGTGGTCACCATGTTCAATAAACATGATATCTTAATGATTCAGCCATTAAAAAATGATATTTTACAGAAAAAAAAATGTTGAAATAACAATGGACAGAAGAAACTTCACACTGTTTACTATGTCTTTTTCCTAATAGTAATTTTTAATGAATCACTGCACACGATGTTTGGTTTCTGAAAAAAAAAAAAAAAGAAAGAAAGAAAGGAGAAGAGAAAAAAAGAGGTCACTGTCATACATTTGCCAGTGAACCCCATATTCCTTTCCTTTCTATTTTCTGCATTTCTTCTGTTAGGAATGACTATGTTTTTGGAAGCATTCCTCATGGTGCCTGTTAATCCTGAAATAAACTGTTTTTGCTTTTCTGGTGTTAGCTACCTCAGACCATGACCCGCTATTGTACTGGTTAACAACCAGTTGGCCTGTAAATTATTCCTTCTCTGTCTAATTCTCTAGGTCCTGGACTTCAGGGTCTACTTTTCAACCCACTGGTTTGAACACCCATAATAAAGTGTCACATAAGTGTCTGAGGCAAAAACACTTGGCGTGGATGGTGTCTTTTCTAGAGGTAAGGATGAATGGAGACTTGAGGAGTGAGGCCATCAGCCAGAGGAAGAGAATGGTAAAAATGTGGAAAGCTATAGTATGACATAGAGACAAGGGTTAAGGGTAATGGTATATGTCTGATGATATAGGGATTGGTGAAAACTGCCAGAAGTTCATGCACTAGAAAAACAGGCTAAAGATAGATTTAGGAAGACTAGCATTGTGAAAGATGTCTCAAAATGTTAAGGTGCTTGGACATACACAAACCAAAGAATGTCATCTATGCCATGGGCACATATAAATCTGGAACCATCTCCATTCTGTGGGCATGTGAACTTGAGGGGCATGTTCATGATTGGAGATGAATAATGAGAATGCAAAGTACACTATGAGGTTGATGCAGGCCTGAATGGAAGGAATGTCTCCAAAAGTTCTGTTTTTACCATACCAATGAAACAAGCAAACAACAAGTCAAAGAACAATGAGCAAAAATTCCATTGGGATATGCAGGTATGGATTCACTACTCTGAGTTAAAATTTCAGGAAAGAGTGTTCACCAGCAAATGTTCACTTTAGAAGCAAGGGGTAAACTAAAGTATATATGATCATACATCTTATTATTTCTTGCTATACACTGACTACAAGAGTTGTCAAAGTCAGGGCATAAGTGGCATAAAAACAACTTTGATGCACATAAGACATGTGATGTCACACTAGATGTCAGGGTAGAGTGCACATTGTCTTATAAATGAGATTTTCCTGTATTTCACAGACTGGTCTTGATATCTTGGCTTCAAGAAAACTAGAATTCCTCATAATATCAGGATTCTAGATTTTAGTCCTACTCCCCTGGACCTATTTTTAAAATTTGGGTGAGAAAAAAATCAGCCCCACAATCCAACTAACCGGTGTCATGAAGTTTAATTGTAGAAACATCAATGATATAGGTTATTTTAAAACATCATTTCCTCAGGCATTTACAGAAATATTTTGAAATGTGGATGCAGCACCAACACAGACCTGATGGGGTAACTCCTCCCATGGCAGAAAATGGATATATTAGGAGTGAGAAGATTGCTATCATTTCCAAGGTTTAAACATAGGCAGTTTTATAGAATCTGTACTGCAACAGTTACCTGACTCCAGTGTTTTTGTTCCATTCTTCCATTTTGGTTTTTTTGGAACTTTATCTTTGCTTTTGATGGTCAGCTTGATGTGCATGGAGACAAGATATTATATAAGTATTTTGCAGTACATCCACCATACTGTTAATAATATCACATAAATATAGAAGATGAATTACCTTGTAGGAAGCATGTACGTCCTTAGAGCCTGAAAAGCAATTGAAATATATAATCAATAAAACCTGAATATTAAGAAAAACACATTCATCATTCTATGAAATAAGTAGAGAGCTCAGTCTGAGTGATAACAATTTTCATTTGCATTGATACAGACTACATTCGCTTGGAGGTTTTGTGTTTGTGGATTTTGTTGAGTACAGTCACAAGACTGAAATGTAGTAAATCAATATGGAGAAAATATCTTTAGTAATTAAAACTTGTAGTTAAGTTTCAAATAATAAGAACACCTTTGCAATCATCATAAATAATTAGGCAAGGTACATATACAAATGTGAAGATGCAGAATCTGGAGACCACAGTGATCTGTATTCAGAGAAGCAAAGAGAAACCTGAGAAGTTCAATGTCAAAGCTGAAGTAGTCAGATGGCAGCACACATGTCAAGTGACCTATGAATTCTTTAATCCATTTTATTATAACTGAGTATCCTCTACCTCATTTGTCTAATTATTAAAAAGTTTTCATCCAAGATCTGCGGAAATGTACACTTTATTTCTCATCAAACTGTTTTTTTTCTGAATTAATTGGACTAGATATATGCATTTAGAATAACAGGTAATACATATATGTGTGTTTTTTCATACCCATCTGGGAGCATGACACATCTTCTAATCCTGCTTCCTTTGTTTTAGTCAATATCATGATTTCCTTTTCACCCTTGTACAGAGCTACAGGTCCTGCATCTGAAAAAATATGAGAAAGCATAAAGAATTCAAATATGGCTATCCACAGCAAACTGTGATCCAAAAGCAGGCAGAATTGACAGATAGGAATGAAGTATTGTGTTTCCAAGTCTTTCCTATAAACATGTTAGAAACAGTCTTGGTATATGAGAAATAAATTCCATACAAAATTCTGGTTAAAAAAAATGAGTCTGACATTAAACACCAGACATGATATCACATATTTTCTGAAAGTGCTGGCTCATCAGAAAATGAGGCATCTAGAGATCAGAATTAAGCACAGAAATGAAGTGCATTCTTGCAGCACCAGGGACATGGTTTCATTCCAAAGCTCCAATATAATCATCATCATCATCATCATCATCATCATCATCCAGAATAATAAAAAATAACTATCTTCCAATAAACAAAAGGTACAAAAACACTAAGTTACTGATCTAAATTACTCTTATAAATGTTACACACATGGTGTGTGGCCTGGTAGGTGTGCTGGATAGATTTCTTTCAGCAGTTGCCCAGATTTTTCCAGTCCCTACATGTTTAAATCATCTCTGGACCAGGAATCATCTCACCTTTGGCTTGAAAGCAGGTATACTGAAAAATGCTGAATTGCCTTCTCTTTTTCACCTCCACAATTACCTGGCTAACTTCTTTATGTTCTCTCTCATTTTGCCTTCCTTCTAGCTTTTTCAAAAACAAAACCCTCTAGAGTAGAGGACTTCATTATTTCCATTTTACATTCTTTGTACAGGTTATTCCAACTACTTCCTGTCTGCCAATGTAGCAAATTTATCTTAGAAATATGATTTCTAATTTGCATATAAATGGATGAAGTTAGAGAAGACAATGATAAGTTAGCCAATCCCAAAAAAAACAAATGCTGAATGTTCTTTCTGATATAAGGAGGCTGATTCATAGTGGGGTACAGAGGGGGAGCATGGGAGGAATAGATGAACTAGGGCAGAGGGGTAGGGTGGAAGGGAGGGGGGTCATGGGGTTAGAAATGATGGTGAGATGTGATTGACATCATTATCTAAAGTACATGTATAAAGACATGAATCGTTGTGAACATAGTTTGTCAGCAAACAGAGTTTTGAAAAATTGTGTTCTACATGTGTAATATAAATGATAATGAATTTTGGTGTCATATATAAATAAAAAAATTAATTAACAAAAAGGACTATACTTTGAAAATATACATGGAAACTAATATAAATATACAGGATCTGACACAGGGAACAGTAAAATGTAAGTCCTATGAATATATATTTTGTGTATAAGGGGACAAATTAATAATTCCTATATGAGATATATTTTGATATGTAAGCAAACCTAACATCCAAAATAAAAAAAATGGCAAAATAATTCTAAAAAAATTATTTTGTGTACATAAATTTTAATTACAGTAATTATAGATACAGAATTTTGGAAAGGGTAATATCAAATATTTTTAGTGAGCGAGGGTTAGGGTTAGAAAACTAAGATTAATATGTGGAAATATTCACAAGAATGTACTTATGACCTAAATACATGTATCTTCATACATGTATACGAACGGAGTGACTCTACTTTGTGTACAAACAGAGATATAAAAAATTGTGCTCTATATGTATACTATGAATTGTAATGCATCCTGTCATATGCAATAATTTAAAATAAAATATTAAAAAGAGAAAAAAGAAATACGATTTCTAAATTTTTGTCTTTTGTGTTATCCCCACTATATAAGAAATATGATCAGAATAATAGCAATATTTATGATGGCACTTGATCTTCTTCTTTCCCAGTGTGTAGGATCTACTAGTGTTTTTTTTTTTTTTTTTAATTTCCCAAAGGGACATTCTATTCCTGGCTATGAAAATGCTGTTGGCATACCAGTATCATTGGAATCACCTTCGAGTTTAAAGGAAATGTACAAGCAAAGATGTTTTAAGTCATAATGACATCTGAACATGACCTCAACTGATGATTCACTACAGTTTGAGAGTTTCAAGGTAAACATTGTTGGAATCAAATACCTCTAACTTAACTTGAATGTAGCTCTGGGTTTCTCCCTAGTGGTACCCATTAAATGAAAGTTTATAAAAAGCTATAACTTTCCAAATTTAGATATAGGTGAATTTTGGGACCACTCTGTAACCATTTCTATTTCTTTCCACTTTCCTAATTGGTGTTTCTACAATATACATTCTTTGTACAGATACCAACACATTATGTGTCAATAGATTTTTTACATGAATAATCTTTTGTGATAAACAAACATAACAATCTGGGAGTCCTTCTTCACTCCTCAATTTAATTCCATTCCAACTGTGACTAAATCAGGAAGGTTGGAAAATTTTTACTTTACACCTCATTCAGCTTTGAACCTGGAAACTAAAAAATGCTTCCCATATTTTGAAAACACTGCTCTCCCCCCCCCTTATGTAACTGAGGGTCCTTCTATTCACTGAGTACAACTGCTACCTCTTCCTTGACTCCCTGTAATTAATGCCTGTCTCAGTGTTCATACCCTCTTCTTCTGTTTCATTTCTACGTTACTTTGATCGAAGCATGTATCAAAATGCAACTCCTAATTCAGTTTCTTTAGCAATATCCACAGTTTAACCTGTGACACAAACCAAATACCATATGACTCATTATATTTCTTTGTCTTTACTAGGTAACACATACTCTCATTAAACAATTAAAATATACCAGTGCTCATGTTTTAAGGCAATAGGCTCAGCAATGAATTTTGCATTATTCATGACTCTTACCTTCTTTATGTCCATTTATTCTACTCTTTGAATGTGAAGAGGACCCATCAGATATGCTAGAAGTACAAACCTCTGGAGGTTTCTCACAGACACTCTGGGGAAAATAATGCCAATAATGAGTTGCAAAAAAGATTTCATCATTACATTAAACTCATCACCATATGTCTATTTAAAGATCATCAGAATTGGAAATAAGATGCGTGCATTATGAACAAGATTATATTGTGTAAGTTTCACTGTCTTAGGCACCTCAGATTAAGTGAGCTCTTATATAATCTACTGATTGGATAAAGCCAGAATGAGGGACATAGGAACTGTGTTCCCTCAGCATATACATACTGACAAGCATATACCCCAAACAACTAGCATCAGTATATAATCAGTCAACTTTGCACTGCCCAGCAGTTCTAAAAATGCTTTGGAAGACTTTTAAGAATGGCACTTGGTGTTCCATAGCATTTAAAATTTGAAAGGCCAATTTTTTATTCTGAAAGAATGATACTTCGTAAGATGAGAGTTTCAATTCTGTCACCTTGTGCAGGAATGATAAACTGCTGTAATTGCTTCACTTATTCATTAGAGACTTCAAACACTTGATGCATTTCAGCAAAATATTTACCAAGTCAAAACTTATTTTAAAAAAGTAAAATATAGTGAGGAAATGTGTCTGTATGTAATATGAACATAATAGCACACACACTTGGGTAAAGTATGCAACACTTTCATTGGAGGAGAAACTAAGAGGTATTTCAAAAGAGAAAGGTGACTCCCATTTGTGAAATGCTGATGATTTGCAGAGGTGGGAGTCATTTGAACTGGTGCATTGCTGCTTGAAGAAAAAGACAGGCTGTGGGAAATCACAGGAGTGACACAATGGAGAGCCTGTGACCAGATGAAACCAGAAATATGAGATACTCAAAGAGGAAATGCATTCGTGGAAGAAATAGTATAGAGTCGAAGTAGGGAAAACTAGCTTGCTCTGAGAGAGGAATATGCTGACTGGTGAGCTGAGGAGAATCTCACCCATCCAATTAGGAAATGGAGAAAAGAAAGAGATAGATGTTCTCAAAACCGCAAACACAAGTTCATTATCAATACATAAAATACATCTAGCATTCAGGGAAGTACCCTCCCAAACTCCATTGATATTTCAGCTCATGCCATCCAACGAGGCATTCATCAAGACTTTAAACAATAAGTGCTGGAGAGGATGTGGGTAAAAATGTACAACAATACACTGTGGGACTGAAAATCAGGTCTTCCCATCTGAAAAGCAGTATGGAGAGTCATCAGAAGATAATATGAACATCCTGTGCCCACGGTTTCCCAATCCTTGTACTTATACCCAATTGACAATGATTCTGTATACACATGAGACACTGGAACTTCAAGGTTTACAGTGGTTTCTATCACAATTAGAAAGATATGAATTGAGCCCAGATGCACCTTAACACAAAAATGGATAAATAAACACCTAGAAACGTGGCACTGAATTTGAGCAAACTAGTTTTTTCATGATACACCAACATGTCAAAATGATTCCTCATATAGCATATAAAAGCACTTCCCTAAAAATTTCTAAAATATAAAACCTGAAACAACAAAATCCCTTAAGTTTCTATAAGGATGATATTTTAAAGCAAACAATTAGGAAACTTATTATTTTAAGGCAAAATTGAACTTTTTCATCAAAGGAAAGACTCCATTTTCCCGGCAATGTCAAGGAATATTTGATGTAATCCAAACCTACCAGGCAGAATCTGAGCAGGTGTTTAGGAGCCTCTCCACTCCTTTTACTTTATCGCAACTTTGTTCCTGGGATATCCGAAAAATTTTACCCAGTTTTTTCCTAACATTTCAAAGACTGAACTCCGCATTAAAAATGTGGTTTGGAGGTACCCATAACCATATTCATGGTGGGAGCAGGAGAGAAAACCAGACATTGAGCTGCTGAGAGAGCTGGCACCTGGAGTCTATGTTAAGAATAGTAGTTCATGGCACTCTCATGCATCATGGTGCTTGCAGCTCTGTGACAGCAAGGGCCAAGGCTAAATCTGATAGACAAAGGGCAGCCTGCAGTACCATAAACATGAAATGAATACTAGGCATGGTCAACCCACTCTACTGAGAATAATTTAGAACATTTACACCCCTATTAACATTACACAGGCAGTCAAAGGCACCCTCTTAAGAATTACAATATTGCCCTGAGTACATGGGTTCTCAGTGGTGCCTCATCAGGAAACACTGCATCTTTTATACATCCATGATTCAGTAGCCAGGTATCCTCCCACAATTTTAGTTGGTTACTCGTATGGGCTCAGAATTGTGAGTGACACGCATGTGCTGACAGCTCTCATCAGGAAGAGGTGTGTTGCTGCTGTGGACATTCTGTAGAGTAGAGGTTCACAGCGGTACTGTCCCTTTCAAACTGGTGCTTTGGGAATAATGAACGTGAGCAAGAACTGCTAGTTGAGAATTCAAGGGACAGAAGATCCCATGAGTCCTGGGGCAAAATCAGGTAGAATGGTATTTTCACTGAGTTCTCAGAAGAAGTCACAGATTCTGAAACCAGACCATGTCTCCCATGCTTGAAGAGATTATAGGAAAAGGCCTCAGTGACTTGGAATTATGCACAGTACAAGACCACTGAGTTGGGGTGGGGATGTGGCTCAAGCAGTGTGCACTCGTCTGGAATGCATGCAGTCCCGGTTCGATACTAAGCACCACATACACACAAAGATGTTGTGTCCACTGAAAACTAACAAATAAATATTAAAAAATTCTCTCTCTCTCTCTCTCTCTTCTCTCTCTCTCTCTCTCGATGTGAGTGTGTGTGTGTGTCGCTCTCTGTCTCTCTCTCTCTCTCTTTGATAAAAAGACCACTGAGAAAGGAATTCCATAATTGGGGTCTGCATTACAGATAAGACCCCAGCCTTCATGGATCACTAGGTTTATCAGGCAATTTCTACATCCATAGACCCATGTCTCTGAGTACAAAATCAAATACTGAGAGTAATTTGCTTTGTAACTTTCAAAGTTCCCTCAGCATTATCTGAGAGGTGTTGGGGAGCAAGGATCAGAGGAGATCCACTTGATCACACCAATGTCAGGGAAGGCCTTTTTGAGCTAGAGCAGATAAAGAAACTGATGGACAATATTTGCATCCTCCAAACCATAAAAAGCTATAGCTTTCCAAAATTAGTAATCCTGGACAGAAGTGTCTCCATTTCAGTTATATTAGTTTAAGGGAATTGTGAAGATTTTCATGATTTTGTTTGTGCTATTTTTTTTTCACAATATATATGATTTTCTAGGATTTTTTGTTCAGTTTTCATTTTATTTCCTTTATTACATTTTTATTCTATTTTTTTATTCTTTTCTATTCTCATTAATATTGAATTTTATCCTCATTTCCTCTTCAAACTCTGCTTACTATCACCACTTTCATTATCTGCTCTTCTTAAAATTTATCATGATAATTTTCTTGTCACTAATGACTTTTTTCTAGTCTTACGAGTATTATTTTTTCCTATGAACTTCAATTAATTATTAAGTATTATAGAAACCACATTAAATATACAGTTTATTTATATGCATGTTTTGCTTTAAGCTATGATTGTTCCTAGAGGGTTATCTTTCTCCTTGATGAGATACTGGTGAGTAAATACTGTATGTTACATATGCTCATTTGGGAATTTGATTCTGAACATGATGGCCTGACCCAAACACATCCCAAAGACAAATCTGTACACTAAAAGGACTCATACATAACAGTTGAACTGAAATGCTTGCAAATTCTGCTCCTAAACTATAGGGCATTAAGATACCACAAAAACTTTGCAAGTTCCCAGGAACTGCATCCAAGTTCTTTTGACTAATGTCCACTTCAGAGGTGGAATAAAAATGTTTAGTAATTTTCTTGATTTCTTGCATGAAAAGTAAAGGAACTAAAAGTTTTTGTTCGTACTCTAACAGGATTGACGGATACACCCTGAAAGGTCCTGATTCTATAATAGGCTGTTTGGTTTCTCCTTTCAGTCTATTTCCTGCCTCAGCCTACATACTGCACTGTGTAGGGAGATTGGAGTCTTTAATACCAGCATGGATTACTGGTAATGGGAAACTAAAATTTTGAGCCTTTGGGAATGATGATCTTTAACATGAATGTGTTCACTGGCCATTTCAATTATATACTCTCCAACTTTCAACTGGATCTTTCCGAGTCTTAGATTTAATCCTCATTATGTGAGGAGTTCACACAGAAGAAAATTGAAACAATACTCAAAAAATCTCCTCACATTACTAGATGAAGGTTACTTTTAAGCTTCTGCTTACATGATTTCTAAAGCTATTTTCATGTTCATGTTGTGTTACATTTTTAGACTTAAATATTAAATAGTGATCTTGATATCTAAGTATGTATTGTGTGATGTCATTTTGTTTGGCATAATTTCCTTCCCATCAAAGAAGAGAAATAGACCATGAATTTAAATTGACAAATTTACTTACCTGTCCATGGCTTTTTTCCATGCCATCAACCCTCTCCTTCAATTCTTCTGATGACATATGGGAATGTGAATCTGGGGATAAATGCATAGATGTACTTAATTAAACTACTTAAAAAAGTTAGACTGAGTGAAAATCTAGCCAACTAAAAACATAATTGTAATAATCATACAATTTGATTTTCACAATGATACGTTTTAGTTAAGTTTAATTTTAGGTGAATGTTTATGCTTTTGGAAATTCCTGGATTCTTGTGTGAGCTTGTTGGCTGTACCCAGAGCCATGTGTATCCTTGGCAAGAACGCAAGTACTTACTTCGAATAAAAGGCCTTCATTTGTATTTATTTATTTATTTTTTTGAAGACAGAGTGAATATTCCCTGGCTCACTGGGAACCTGACATCAGCCTGCCTCAGTCTCTAACTAAGCTGAAATTACAGATGAATCCCAGGGTGTATTGAGAGATTTAGCAGGGGTTTTTACTAATCTAATGCTTCAACAAAACAAGAGTTCACCATATTCATTGCACATGATATCTCAAAGATTCAACCACTCAAAGAAAAATGATATTTTGCAGAAAAAAATGCTAAAATTACAATGGGAAGAAGAAACTTCACACTGTTTACTATGTCTTTTTCCTAATACTAATTTTTAATGAACCACTGCATGTAACTTTGGTGTCAACAAAAAAGTATGTGTATATATGATCACTGTGATATTTTTGACAGTGAACCACATATTCCGTTCCTTTCCTTTTGCTGCGTTTCTTCTGTTAGGATTCACTCTGTTTTTGGAAGCATTACTCATGGTGCCTATTATTCCTGACATAAACTATTTTTGCTTCTCTGGTGTTAGCTAACTCAGACCATGACCCACTATTATACTGAGTAATAATCAGTTGGCCTGTAAGTTATTGGTTCTCTGTCTACTGCACTAGTTCCAGGACTTCAGGAGATACTTTTACAACACACAGGTTTGAAGACCCCATAATTGAGTGTCAGGTAAGTGCCTGAGGCAATAACACTTGGCGTGGATGCTTTCTTTTCTAGAGGTAGGGATGAACAGAGACTTGAGGAGTGAGGCCATCAGCCAGAGGCAGAGAATGGTGAAAATGTGAAAGGCTATAGCATGACATAGAGACAAGAGTTAAGGGGGACGGTATATGTCTGATGATACAGGAATTGGTGAAAACTGCCAGAAGATCATGCAGGTAGAAACGGGCTAAACATACAGTTAGGAAGAATTTGCATTAGGAAAGATGCCTCAAAATGTTGAGATGGTTCGACAGACACATAGCAAACACTTTCATCTAGGCCATGAATCCATATATAGCTGGAAGTATCTCAAATCTGTGGGCACATGAGCTTGAGGGGCATGATCATGAATGGAGATGAATAAAGAGAATGCAAAAGTGCACTATGGGGTTGATGCAGGACTGAATGAAGGAATGTCTTCAAAAGGATCTGGGTTCTGTTTTTACCATACAGAGGTAAGAGACAAACAACAAGTCAAAGAATAATGAGCAAAGACTCCATTGGGATGTGGAAGAATTTATGGATTGATTACTCTGAGATAAAATTTCAGGAAAGAGTGTTCACCAGCAAACGTTCACTTTAGAAGCAAGGGATAAACTAAAGTATATATGATCATTATTTTATTATTTCTTGCTTCAAACTGACCACAAGAGTTGTCAAAGTCAGTACCTAAGTAGCATAAAAGCAAGTTTGATCCAGTTGGTTGATACACTAGATGTCAGGGTAGAGTGCACATTGTCTTTTAAATTAGATTTTCCTGTATTTCACAGACTGGCCTTGACATCTTGGCTTCAAGAAAAATACAAGTCCTCATAATCTCAGGATTCTGGATTTCAATCCTGCTCCCCTGGACCTATTTTTGAAATTGGGGAGGGAAGAAAAATCAGCCTCACAATCCAAATGACAAGTGTTGTGACTCCGATTTGGGAAGTTTGATTGCAGAAACACCTATGATACTGGTTATTTTAAAACATCTTGTCCTCATAGATTTACAGAAATATTTTGAAATGTGCATGCATCACCAACACAGACCTGATGGAGCAAATCCTCCCAACACATGGCACAAATGGATATATCAGGAGTGAAAAGTTTGCTATCATTTGCAAGGTTTAATCATAGGTGGTTTTATAGAAGTTGTACTGCAAAAGTTACCTGATTTCTGTTTTACTTCTCGCTTCCACCATTTTTGTTTTTTGAGAGGTGTATCTTTGCTTTTAATGGTAGGCTTGATGTGCTTGAAGACAAGATAATACGTGAATATTTTAAAGTGCATAGAGCATGCATTTAAAAATATAACATAAATATAGAAGATGATTTACCTTGTATAAAGCATGTACGTCTTTAGATACTGAAAAGGAAATGAAATACATAATCAATAAAACCTGAATATAAAAAACCCCACACACTCGTATTCCTACTAAGTGAGTACAGAGCTCAGTTCAAGTGATAACTATTTTTGTTAGCATTGATAAAGATTACATTAGCTTTGGAGTTTTAAGTTTGGGTATTTTTGTTGATCACAAGACTGAAATGATCTAAATGAATATTGACAATATATCTTTAGTAAATAAGTCTTGCAGGTAAGTTTCAAATGGTAAGATCACCTTTGTGATCATTATGAATACTTCAGCAAGGGTACATATACAAATGTGAAGATGCAGCATGCTGGAGACCACAGAGATCTGTATTCAGAGAAGGAAAGAGGAATCCAGAGAATTTCAATGTCAAGGCTAAAGTAGTCAGATGGCAGCATATAAGTCAAGTGACCTAAGAATTGTTTAACCCATTTTATTATACCTAAGTATCCTCTACCTCAAGATCCAGGACAAGGTGTATTTTATTTCTTATCAGTTTTTTTTGCCTGAACTAATTGGATCAGATATATGCATTTAGAATAACAGCTAATATGAACATGATTGTTTTTTCATACCCATCTGGGACCGTGGCACATCTTCTAATCCTGCTTCCTCTGTTTTAGTGGATATCATGTTACCCTTTTCACCCTTGTATGAAGATACAGGTCCTGCATCTTAAAAAATATGAGAAAGCATAAAGAATTTAGATATGGTCATCCACAGCAATCTGTGATCCGAAAGCAGGCAGAATTGACAGGACTCAAGAGACTGTCATATAAACACATTAGTAACAGTCTTAGTATTAGAGGAATAAATTCCATAAGGAATTCTAGTTTAAAAATGAGTCTGCCGTAACACATACAGTCATGATTTCACACATTTTTTTGAGTGTGCTGGCCGATCCAAACATTAGTTATCAGAATTGAGCACAGGAGTGGAATGCATTCCTGTAGCACAAAGGGACATGGTTTCATTCCAAAGAACCAAAATCATCATCATCATCATCATCATCATCATCATCATCATCATCATCATTATCATCAACAATAAAACTATCTTGAAAAAAACAAATTTTCAAAAACACTTGGTCACTGATCTAAATCACTCTTAGGATGCCACACACATGGTGGGGCTGGTGGGTGTGCAGGACAGATTTGTACAGCAGGTTGCCCTGATTCTTCCAGTCCCTACTTGTTTCAATCATCTGGGGACCAGGAATCATCCCACTTTTGGTTTGAAGGCAGGCACACTGAAAAATGCTGAATTGCATTTTCTCATTTTCCCTCCAAAATTTCCTTGCTAACTTCTTTATTTTCTTCCCCATTTTGCCTCTCTCCTAGTTTTTCATAAAACCCTCTAGAGCAGGAGACTTTTTTCTTTCCATTTTGTGTTTTTTTGTATGGGTTATTTGAACTCCTTCCTGCCTGGCAATGTAGCAATTTTATCTTAAAAATGTAATTTTTAAATTTTTGTCTTTTTTGTTATCCCCATTACCTAAGAAATACGCACATAATTATTGCAATATTTATGCTGGCACTTGATCTACTTCTATCTTGGTTTGTAGGTTCTACTAGTGTTTTTTTTGTTGTTGTTGTTTTGTTTTCTGTTTTTTTTTTTTTTTTTTGTCCCAAAGGGACATTCTTTGCCTGGCTACAAAAAAATGCTGTGGGCATACCAGGATCATTGGTATCACCGTAGAATCTAAAGGAAATTTAGAAGGAAAGAACTTCTGAGTCACAATGAGCTTCTGATCATGGCCCCAACAGATGATTCATTATAGTTTGAGAGATCTAGGATAAATTTTGCTGGAATCCATTGCCTCTACCTTAACTTGAATGTAGCTTTGGGTTTCTCCCTAGGATGTTACCCTCACATGAAAGTTGGGTCAAGCTATGACCTTTCCAAATTTAGTTTTAGATATCTGTGAATTTGGGGACCACTCTCTAACCATTCCTATTTCTTTCCACTTTCCTAATTGGTGTTTCTACCCTATACATTTTTTGTACAGAGTAGCAACACATTTGGTGTCATTAGATTTTATACATGAAGAATCCTTTGTGATAAACAACCATAACAATGTGGGAATTTCTTCTTCACTCCTCAATTTTATTCCATTCCAACTGTGACTAAGTCAGGAATGTTGGAAAATTTTTACTTTACACTTCATTCAGCTTTGGACCTGGAAACTCAAAAATGCTTTTCATATTTTGAAAATGCTGCTCTTTCCCCCCCTCTTTGTAACTGAGAGTCCTTCCTTCCACTGAGTACAACTGCTACCTCTTCCTTCATTGACTCCCTGTAATTAATGCCTGTCTCAGTGTTCATATCCTCTTCTTCTCTTTCATTTCTATTTTACTTTGATGGAAGTATGCCTCAAAATGCAACTCATAATTCAGATGTTTTTTAGCAATAACCCCAGTTTAACCTGTGACAGAAACCTCATACAATATGACTCCTTATATTTCTTTTTCCATACTAGATAATACATACACTCTTGGAACAATTACAATATTTTAGTGCTCTTGCTTTAAAGCAATATGCTCACCAATGTCTTTTGCATTCTTACCTTCTCCATGTTCATTTGTTCTATTCTTTGCTTGTGTATAGGACTCAACAGATATACTGGAAGCACAATCTTCTGTAGGTTGCTTACAGACACTCTGGGGAAATTAATACCAATAATAAGTTGCATGAAGTTTTCATCATCACATATTACTTATCACCATATATATATTTGTGAAATCATCAGAATTAGAATATACATGAGTGCATTTTGAACAAGAATATATTGTCCAAGTTTCACTATCCTAGGCAGTTCAGGTTAACTGATCTCATATATCATTCTGGCTACTGATTGGATAAAGCCAAGATGAGGGACATAGGAACTGTGTTCCCTCAGAATATACACACTGACAAGCATATACCCCAAACAACTAGCATCAGTATATAATCAGTCAACATTGCACTGCCCAGCAGTTCTAAAAATGCTTTGAATGACTTTTAAGAATGGCACTTGGTGTTCCATAGCATTTTAAATTTGAGTGGCCAATTTTTTATTCTGAAAGAATGATACTTCGTAACATGAGAGTTTCAATTCTGTCACCTTGTGTAGGAATGATAAACTGCTATAATTGCTTCATTTATTCATCAGAGACTTCAAACACTTGATGCATTTCAGCAAAATATTTACCACATCAAAACTTATTTTAAAAAAGTAAAATATAGTGAGGAAATGTGTCTGTATGTAACATGAACATAACAGCACACACACTTGGGTAAAGTATGCAACACTTTCATTGGAGAAGAAACTAAGAGGTATTTCAAAAGAGAAAGGTGACTCCCATTTGTGAAATGCTGACGATTTGCAGAGGTGGGAGTCATTTGAACTGGTGCATTGCTGCTTGAAGTAAAAGACAGGCTGTGGGAAATCACAGGAGTGACACAATGGACAGCCTGTGACAAGATGAAACCAGAAATATGAGATACTCAAAGAGGAAATGCATTCGTGGAAGAAATTGTATAAAGCCGGAGTAGGGAAAACTAGCTTCCTCTGAGAGAGGAATATGCTGACTGGTGAGCTGAGGAGAATCTCACCCATCCAATTAGGAAATGGAGAAAAGAAAGAGATAGATGTTCTCAGAACCACAAACACAAGTTCATTATCAATACAGAAAATACATCTAGCATTCAGGGAAGTACCCTCCCAAACTCCATTGATATTTCAGCTCATGCCATCCAACGAGGCATTCTTCAAGACTTTAAACAATAAGTGCTGCAGACGATGTGGGTAAAAATGTACAACCATACATTGTGGGACTGAAAATCAGGACTTCCCATCTGAAAACCAGTATGGAGAGTCATCAGAAGATCAGGAATATGAACATCCTGTGCCCACGGTTTCCCAATCCTTGTTCTTATACCCAATTGACAATGATTCTGTATACACATGAGACACTGGAACTTCAAGGTTTACAGTGGTTTCTATCACAATTAGAAAGATATGAATTGAGCCCAGATGCACCTTAACACAAAAATGGATAAATAAACACCTAGAAATGTGGCACTGAATTTGAGCAAACTAGTTTTTCATGATACACCATCATGTCAAAATGATTCCTCATATAGCATATAAAAGCACTGCCCTAAAAATTTCTAAAACATAAAACCTGAAACAACAAAATCCCTTAAGTTTCTACAAGGATGATATTTTAAAGCAAACAATTAGGAAACTTATTATTTTAAGGCAAAATTGAACTTTTTCAGCAAAGGAAAGACTTCATTTTCCCCCCAATGTCAAGGAACATTTGATGTAATCCAAACCTACCAGGCAGAATCTGAGCAGGTGTTTTGGAGCCTCTCCACTCCTTTTACTTTATCGCAACTTTGTTCCTGGGATATCCGAAAAATTTTACCCAGTTTTTTCCTAACATTTCAAAGACTGAACTCCGCATTAAAAATGTGGTTTGGAGGTACCCATAACCGTATTCAAGGTGGGAGCAGGAGAGAAACCCAGACATAGAGCTGCCCAGAGAGCTGGCACCTGGAGTCTTTGTTAAGTATAGTAGTTCATGGCACTCTCATGCATCATGGTGCTTGCAGCTCTGTGACAGCAAGGGCCAAGGCTAAATCTGATAGACAAAGGGCAGCCTGCAGTACCATTAACATGAAATGAATACTAGGCATGGTCAACCCACTCTACTGAGAATAATTTAGAATATTTACACCCCTATTAACATTACACAGGCAGTCAAAGGCACCCTCTTAAGTATTACAATATTGCCCTGAGTACATGGGCTCTCAGTGGTGTCTCATCAGGAAACACTGCATCCCTTACACCTCCATGATTCAGTAGCCAGGTATCCTCCCACAATTTTAGTTGGTTACTCGTATGGGCTCAGAATTGTGAGTAACACGCATGTGCTGACAGCTCTCATCAGGAAGAGGTGTGTTGCTGCTGTGGACATTCTGTAGAGTAGAGGTTCACAGCGGTACTGTCCCTTTCAAACTGGTGCTTTGGGAATAATGAACGTGAGCAAGAACTGCTAGTTGAGAATTCAAGGGACAGAAGATCCCATGAGTCCTGGGGCAGAATCAGGTAGAATGGTATTTTCACTGAGTTCTCAGAAGAAGTCACAGATTCTGAAACTAGACCATATCTCCCATGCTTCAAGAGATTATAGGAAAAGGCCTCAGTGACTTGGAATCATGCACATTACAAGACCACTGAGTTGGGGTGGGGATGTGGCTCAAGCGGTGTGCACTCATCTGGAATGCATGCGGTCCAGGTTCGATCCTAAGCACCACATACACACAAAGATGTTGTGTCCACTGAAAACTAACAAATAAATATTAAAAAATTCTCTCTCTCTCTCTCTCTCTCGATGTGAGTGTGTGTGTGTGTCTCTCTCTGTCTCTCTCTCTCTCTCTTTGAAAAAAAGACCACTGAGAAAGGAATTCCATAATTGGGGTCTGCATTACAGATTAGTCCCCAGCCTTCATGGATCACTGGGTTTATCAGGCAATTTCTACATCCATAAACCCATGTCTCTGAGTACAAAATCAAATACTGAGAGTAATTTGCTTTGTAACTTTCAAAGTTCCCTCAGCATTATCTGAGAGGTGTTGGGGAGCAAGGAGCAGAGGAGATCCACTTGATCACACCAATGTCAGGGAAGGCTTTTTTGAGCTAGAGCAGATAAAGAAACTGATGGACAATATTTGCATCCTCCAAACGATAAAAAGCTTTAGCTTTCCAAAATTAGGAATCCTGGACAGAAGTGTCTCCATTTCAGTTATATTAGTTTAAGGGAATTGTGAAGGTTTTCATGATTTTGTTTGTGCCTTTTTTTTCACAATATATATGATTTTCTAAGATTTTTTGTTCAGTTTTCATTTTATTTCCTTTATTACATTTTTATTCTTATTTTATATTCTTTTCTATTCTCATTAATATTGAAATTCATCCTCATTTGCTCTTCAATCTCTGCTTACTATCACCACTTTCATTATCTGCTCTTTTTAAAATTTATCATGATAATTTTATTGTCACTAATGACTTTTTTCTAGTCTTATGAGTATTATTATTTCCTATGAACTTCGATTAATTATTAAGTATTATAGAAACCACATTAAATATACAGTTTATTTATATGCATGTTTTGCTTTAAGCTATGATTGTTCCTAGAGGGTTATCTTTCTCCTTGATGAGATACTGGTGAGTAAATATTGTATGTTACATATGCTCATTTGGGAATTTGATTCTGAACATGATGGCCTGACCCAAACACATCCCAAAGACAAATCTGTACACTAAAAGGACTCATACATAACAGTTGAACTGAAATGCTTGCAAATTCTGCTCCTAAACTATAGGGCATTAAGATACCACAAAAATTTTGCAAGTTCCCAGGAACTGCATCCAAGTTCTTTTGACTAATGTCCACTTCAGAAGTGGAATAAAAATGTTTAGTAATTTTCTTGATTTCTTGCATGAAAAGTAAAGGAACTAAAAGTTTTTGTTCGTACTCTAACAGGATAGACGGATACACCCTGAAAGGTCCTGATTCTATAATAGGCTGTTTGGTTTCTCCTTTAAGTCTATTTCCTGCCTCAGCCTACATACTGGAGTGTGTAGGGAGATTGGAGTCTTTAATACCAGCATGGATTACTGGTAATGGGAAACTAAAATTTTGAGCCTTTGGGAATGATGATCTTTAACATGAATGTGTTCACTGGCCATTTCAATTATATACTCTCCAACTTTCAACTGGATCTTTCCGAGTCTTAGATTTAATCCTCATTATGTGAGGAGTTCACACAGAAGAAAATTGAAACAATACTCAAAAAATCTCCTCACATTACTAGATGAAGGTTACTTTTAAGCTTCTGCTTACATGATTTCTAAAGCTATTTTCATGTTCATGTTGTGTTACATTTTTAGACTTAAATATTAAATAGTGATCTTGATATCTAAGTATGTATTGTGTGATGTCATTTTGTTTGGCATAATTTCCTTCCCATCAAAGAAGAGAAATAGACCATGAATTTAAATTGACAAATTTACTTACCTGTCCATGGCTTTTTTCCATGCCATCAACCCTCTCCTTCAATTCTTCTGATGACATATGGGAATGTGAATCTGGGGATAAATGCATAGATGTACTTAATTAAACTACTTAAAAAAGTTAGACTGAGTGAAAATCTAGCCAACTAAAAACATAATTGTAATAATCATACAATTTGATTTTCACAATGATACGTTTTAGTTAAGTTTAATTTTAGGTGAATGTTTAGGCTTTTGGAAATTCCTGGATTCTTGTGTGAGCTTGTTGGCTGTACCCAGAGCCCTGTGTATCCTTGGCAAGAACGCAAGTACTTACTTCGAATAAAAGGCCTTCATTTGTATTTATTTATTTATTTTTTTGAAGACAGAGTGAATATTCCCTGGCTCACTGGGAACCTGACATCAGCCTGCCTCAGTCTCTAACTAAGCTGAAATTACAGATGAATCCCAGGGTGTATTGAGAGATTTAGCAGGGGTTTTTACTAATCTAATGCTTCAACAAAACAAGAGTTCACCATATTCATTGCACATGATATCTCAAAGATTCAACCACTCAAAGAAAAATGATATTTTGCAGAAAAAAATGCTAAAATTACAATGGGAAGAAGAAACTTCACACTGTTTACTATGTCTTTTTCCTAATACTAATTTTTAATGAACCACTGCATGTAACTTTGGTGTCAACAAAAAAGTATGTGTATATATGATCACTGTGATATTTTTGACAGTGAACCACATATTCCGTTCCTTTCCTTTTGCTGCGTTTCTTCTGTTAGGATTCACTCTGTTTTTGGAAGCATTACTCATGGTGCCTATTATTCCTGACATAAACTATTTTTGCTTCTCTGGTGTTAGCTAACTCAGACCATGACCCACTATTATACTGAGTAATAATCAGTTGGCCTGTAAGTTATTGGTTCTCTGTCTACTGCACTAGTTCCAGGACTTCAGGAGATACTTTTACAACACACAGGTTTGAAGACCCCATAATTGAGTGTCAGGTAAGTGCCTGAGGCAATAACACTTGGCGTGGATGCTTTCTTTTCTAGAGGTAGGGATGAACAGAGACTTGAGGAGTGAGGCCATCAGCCAGAGGCAGAGAATGGTGAAAATGTGAAAGGCTATAGCATGACATAGAGACAAGAGTTAAGGGGGACGGTATATGTCTGATGATACAGGAATTGGTGAAAACTGCCAGAAGATCATGCAGGTAGAAACGGGCTAAACATACAGTTAGGAAGAATTTGCATTAGGAAAGATGCCTCAAAATGTTGAGATGGTTCGACAGACACATAGCAAACACTTTCATCTAGGCCATGAATCCATATATAGCTGGAAGTATCTCAAATCTGTGGGCACATGAGCTTGAGGGGCATGATCATGAATGGAGATGAATAAAGAGAATGCAAAAGTGCACTATGGGGTTGATGCAGGACTGAATGAAGGAATGTCTTCAAAAGGATCTGGGTTCTGTTTTTACCATACAGAGGTAAGAGACAAACAACAAGTCAAAGAATAATGAGCAAAGACTCCATTGGGATGTGGAAGAATTTATGGATTGATTACTCTGAGATAAAATTTCAGGAAAGAGTGTTCACCAGCAAACGTTCACTTTAGAAGCAAGGGATAAACTAAAGTATATATGATCATACATTTTATTATTTCTTGCCTCAAACTGACCACAAGAGTTGTCAAAGTCAGTACCTAAGTAGCATAAAAGCAAGTTTGATCCAGTTGGTTGATACACTAAATGTCAGGGTAGAGTGCACATTGTCTTTTAAATTAGATTTTCCTGTATTTCACAGACCGGCCTTGACATCTTGGCTTCAAGAAAAATACAAGTCCTCATAATCTCAGGATTCTGGATTTCAATCCTGCTCCCCTGGACCTATTTTTGAAATTGGGGAGGGAAGAAAAATCAGCCTCACAATCCAAATGACAAGTGTTGTGACTCCGATTTGGGAAGTTTGATTGCAGAAACACCTATGATACTGGTTATTTTAAAACATCTTGTCCTCATAGATTGACAGAAATATTTTGAAATGTGCATGCATCACCAACACAGACCTGATGGAGCAAATCCTCCCAACACACGGCACAAATGGATATATCAGGAGTGAAAAGTTTGCTATCATTTGCAAGGTTTAATCATAGGTGGTTTTATAGAAGTTGTACTGCAAAGTTACCTGATTTCTGTTTTACTTCTCGCTTCCACCATTTTTGTTTTTTGAGAGGTGTATCTTTGCTTTTAATGGTAGGCTTGATGTGCTTGAAGACAAGATAATACGTGAATATTTTAAAGTGCATAGAGCATGCATTTAAAAATATAACATAAATATAGAAGATGATTTACCTTGTATAAAGCATGTACGTCTTTAGATACTGAAAAGGAAATGAAATACATAATCAATAAAACCTGAATATAAAAAACCCCACACACTCGTATTCCTACTAAGTGAGTACAGAGCTCAGTTCAAGTGATAACTATTTTTGTTAGCATTGATAAAAATTACATTAGCTTTGGAGTTTTAAGTTTGGGTATTTTTGTTGATCACAAGACTGAAATGATCTAAATGAATATTGACAATATATCTTTAGTAAATAAGTCTTGCAGGTAAGTTTCAAATGGTAAGATCACCTTTGTGATCATTATGAATACTTCAGCAAGGGTACATATACAAATGTGAAGATGCAGCATGCTGGAGACCACAGAGATCTGTATTCAGAGAAGGAAAGAGGAATCCAGAGAATTTCAATGTCAAGGCTAAAGTACTCAGATGGCAGCATATAAGTCAAGTGACCTAAGAATTGTTTAACCCATTTTATTATACCTAAGTATCCTCTACCTCAAGATCCAGGACAAGGTGTATTTTATTTCTTATTAGTTTTTTTTTTGCCTGAACTAATTGGATCAGATATATGCATTTAGAATAACAGCTAATATGAACATGATTGTTTTTTCATACCCATCTGGGACCGTGGCACATCTTCTAATCCTGCTTCCTCTGTTTTAGTGGATATCATGTTACCCTTTTCACCCTTGTATGAAGATACAGGTCCTGCATCTTAAAAAATATGAGAAAGCATAAAGAATTTAGATATGGTCATCCACAGCAATCTGTGATCTGAAAGCAGGCAGAATTGACAGGACTCAAGAGACTGTCATATAAACACATTAGTAACAGTCTTAGTATTAGAGGAATAAATTCCATAAGGAATTCTAGTTTAAAAATGAGTCTGCCGTAACACATACAGTCATGATTTCACACATTTTTTTGAGTGTGCTGGCCGATCCAAAAATTAGTTATCAGAATTGAGCACAGGAGTGGAATGTATTCCTGTAGCACAAAGGGACATGGTTTCATTCCAAAGAACCAAATTCATCATCATCATCATCATCATCATCACCATCATCATCATAATCATCAACAATAAAACTATCTTTGAAAAAAACAAATTTTCAAAAACACTTGGTCACTGATCTAAATCACTCTTAGGATGCCACACACATGGTGGGGCTGGTGGGTGTGCAGGACAGATTTGTACAGCAGGTTGCCCTGATTCTTCCAGTCCCTACTTGTTTCAATCATCTGGGGACCAGGAATCATCCCACTTTTGGTTTGAAGGCAGGCACACTGAAAAATGCTGAATTGCATTTTCTCATTTTCCCCTCCAAAATTTCCTTGCTAACTTCTTTATTTTCTTCCTCATTTTGCCTCTCTCCTAGTTTTTCATAAAACCCTCTAGAGCAGGAGACTTTTTTCTTTCCATTTTGTGTTTTTTTGTATGGGTTATTTGAACTCCTTCCTGCCTGGCAATGTAGCAATTTTATCTTAAAAATGTAATTTTTAAATTTTTGTCTTTTTTGTTATCCCCATTACCTAAGAAATACGCACATAATTATTGAAATATTTATGCTGGCACTTGATCTACTTCTATCTTGGTTTGTAGGTTCTACTAGTGTTTTTTTTGTTGTTGTTGTTTTGTTTTCTGTTTTTTTTTTTTTTTTTTTTTTTTTTGTCCCAAAGGGACATTCTTTGCCTGGCTACAAAAAAATGCTGTGGGCATACCAGGATCATTGGTATCACCCTAGAATCTAAAGGAAATTTAGAAGGAAAGAACTTCTGAGTCACAATGAGCTTCTGATCATGGCCCCAACAGATGATTCATTATAGTTTGAGAGATCTAGGATAAATTTTGCTGGAATCCATTGCCTCTACCTTAACTTGAATGTAGCTCTGGGTTTCTCCCTAGGATGTTACCCTCACATGAAAGTTGGGTCAAGCTATGACCTTTCCAAATTTAGTTTTAGATATCTGTGAATTTGGGGACCACTCTCTAACCATTCCTATTTCTTTCCACTTTCCTAATTGGTGTTTCTACCCTATACATTTTTTGTACAGAGTAGCAACACATTTGGTGTCATTAGATTTTATACATGAAGAATCCTTTGTGATAAACAACCATAACAATGTGGGAATTTCTTCTTCACTCCTCAATTTTATTCCATTCCAACTGTGACTAAGTCAGGAATGTTGGAAAATTTTTACTTTACACTTCATTCAGCTTTGGACCTGGAAACTCAAAAATGCTTTTCATATTTTGAAAATGCTGCTCTTTCCCCCCCTCTTTGTAACTGAGAGTCCTTCCTTCCACTGAGTACAACTGCTACCTCTTCCTTCATTGACTCCCTGTAATTAATGCCTGTCTCAGTGTTCATATCCTCTTCTTCTCTTTCATTTCTATTTTACTTTGATGGAAGTATGCCTCAAAATGCAACTCATAATTCAGATGTTTTTTAGCAATAACCCCAGTTTAACCTGTGACAGAAACCTCATACAATATGACTCCTTATATTTCTTTTTCCATACTAGATAATACATACACTCTTGGAACAATTACAATATTTTAGTGCTCTTGCTTTAAAGCAATATGCTCACCAATGTCTTTTGCATTCTTACCTTCTCCATGTTCATTTGTTCTATTCTTTGCTTGTGTATAGGACTCAACAGATATACTGGAAGCACAATCTTCTGTAGGTTGCTTACAGACACTCTGGGGAAATTAATACCAATAATAAGTTGCATGAAGTTTTCATCATCACATATTACTTATCACCATATATATATTTGTGAAATCATCAGAATTAGAATATACATGAGTGCATTTTGAACAAGAATATATTGTCCAAGTTTCACTATCCTAGGCAGTTCAGGTTAACTGATCTCATACATCATTCTGGCTACTGATTGGATAACGCCAAGATGAGGGACATAGGAACTGTGTTCCCTCAGAATATACACACTGACAAGCATATACCCCAAACAACTAGCATCAGTATATAATCAGTCAACATTGCACTGCCCAGCAGTTCTAAAAATGCTTTGAATGACTTTTAAGAATGGCACTTGGTGTTCCATAGCATTTTAAATTTGAGTGGCCAATTTTTTATTCTGAAAGAATGATACTTCGTAACATGAGAGTTTCAATTCTGTCACCTTGTGTAGGAATGATAAACTGCTATAATTGCTTCATTTATTCATCAGAGACTTCAAACACTTGATGCATTTCAGCAAAATATTTACCACATCAAAACTTATTTTAAAAAAGTAAAATATAGTGAGGAAATGTGTCTGTATGTAACATGAACATAACAGCACACACACTTGGGTAAAGTATGCAACACTTTCATTGGAGAAGAAACTAAGAGGTATTTCAAAAGAGAAAGGTGACTCCCATTTGTGAAATGCTGACGATTTGCAGAGGTGGGAGTCATTTGAACTGGTGCATTGCTGCTTGAAGTAAAAGACAGGCTGTGGGAAATCACAGGAGTGACACAATGGACAGCCTGTGACAAGATGAAACCAGAAATATGAGATACTCAAAGAGGAAATGCATTCGTGGAAGAAATTGTATAAAGCCGGAGTAGGGAAAACTAGCTTCCTCTGAGAGAGGAATATGCTGACTGGTGAGCTGAGGAGAATCTCACCCATCCAATTAGGAAATGGAGAAAAGAAAGAGATAGATGTTCTCAGAACCACAAACACAAGTTCATTATCAATACAGAAAATACATCTAGCATTCAGGGAAGTACCCTCCCAAACTCCATTGATATTTCAGCTCATGCCATCCAACGAGGCATTCTTCAAGACTTTAAACAATAAGTGCTGCAGACGATGTGGGTAAAAATGTACAACCATACATTGTGGGACTGAAAATCAGGACTTCCCATCTGAAAACCAGTATGGAGAGTCATCAGAAGATCAGGAATATGAACATCCTGTGCCCACGGTTTCCCAATCCTTGTTCTTATACCCAATTGACAATGATTCTGTATACACATGAGACACTGGAACTTCAAGGTTTACAGTGGTTTCTATCACAATTAGAAAGATATGAATTGAGCCCAGATGCACCTTAACACAAAAATGGATAAATAAACACCTAGAAATGTGGCACTGAATTTGAGCAAACTAGTTTTTCATGATACACCATCATGTCAAAATGATTCCTCATATAGCATATAAAAGCACTGCCCTAAAAATTTCTAAAATATAAAACCTGAAACAACAAAATCCCTTAAGTTTCTACAAGGATGATATTTTAAAGCAAACAATTAGGAAACTTATTATTTTAAGGCAAAATTGAACTTTTTCAGCAAAGGAAAGACTTAATTTTCCCCGCAATGTCAAGGAATATTTGATGTAATCCAAACCTACCAGGCAGAATCTGAGCAGGTGTTTAGGAGCCTCTCCACTCCTTTTACTTTATCGCAACTTTGTTCCTGGGATATCCGAAAAATTTTACCCAGTTTTTTCCTAACATTTCAAAGACTGAACTCGGCATAAAAAATGTGGTTTGGAGGTACCCATAACCGTATTCAAGGTGGGAGCAGTAGAGAAACCCAGACATAGAACTGACCAGAGAGCTGGCACCTGGAGTCTTTGTTAAGAATAGTAGTTCATGGCACTCTCATGCATCATGGTGCTTGCAGCTCTGTGACAGCAAGGGCCAAGGCTAAATCTGATAGACAAAGGGCAGCCTGCAGTACCATAAACATGAAATGAATACTAGGCATGGTCAACCCACTCTACTGAGAATAATTTAGAATATTTACACCCCTATTAACATTACACAGGCAGTCAAAGGCACCCTCTTAAGAATTACAATATTGCCCTGAGTACATGGGCTCTCAGTGGTGTCTCATCAGGAAACACTGCATCCCTTACACCTCCATGATTCAGTAGCCAGGTATCCTCCCACAATTTTAGTTGGTTACTCGTATGGGCTCAGAATTGTGAGTAACACGCATGTGCTGACAGCTCTCATCAGGAAGAGGTGTGTTGCTGCTGTGGACATTCTGTAGAGTAGAGGTTCACAGCGGTACTGTCCCTTTCAAACTGGTGCTTTGGGAATAATGAACGTGAGCAAGAATTGCTAGTTGAGAATTCAAGGGACAGAAGATCCCATGAGTCCTGGGGCAGAATCAGGTAGAATGGTATTTTCACTGAGTTCTCAGAAGAAGTCACAGATTCTGAAACCAGACCATGTCTCCCATGCTTCAAGAGATTATAGGAAAAGGCCTCAGTGACTTGGAATCATGCACAGTACAAGACCACTGAGTTGGGGTGGGGATGTGGCTCAAGCGGTGTGCACTCCTCTGGAATGCATGCGGTCCCGGTTCGATCCTAAGCACCACATAAAAACAAAGATGTTGTGTCCACTGAAAACTAACAAATAAATATTAAAAAATTCTCTCTCTCTCTCTCTCTCTCTCTCTCTCTCTCTCTCTCTCTGTGTGTGTGTCTCTCTCTGTCTCTCTCTCTCACTCTCTCTCTCTTTTAAAAAAAGACCACTGAGAAAGGAATTCCATAATTGGGGTCTGCATTACAGATTAGACCCCAGCCTTCATGGATCACTGGGTTTATCAGGCAATTTCTACATCCATAGACCCATGTCTCTGAGTACAAAATCAAATACTGAGAGTAATTTGCTTTGTAACTTTCAAAGTTCCCTCAGCATTATATGAGAGGTGTTGGAAAGCAAGGAGTAGAGGAGATCCAGTTGATCACACCAATGTCAGGGAAGGCCTTTTTGAGCTAGAGCAGATAAAGAAACTGATGGACAATATTTGCATCCTCCAAACGATAAAAAGCTTTAGCTTTCCAAAATTAGGAATCCTGGACAGAAGTGTCTCCATTTCAGTTATATTAGTTTAAGGGAATTGTGAAGGTTTTCATGATTTTGTTTGTGCCTTTTTTTTTCACAATATATATGATTTTCTAAGATTTTTTGTTCAGTTTTCATTTTATTTCCTTTATTACATTTTTATTCTTATTTTATATTCTTTTCTATTCTCATTAATATTGAAATTCATCCTCATTTGCTCTTCAATCTCTGCTTACTATCACCACTTTCATTATCTGCTCTTTTTAAAATTTATCATGATAATTTTATTGTCACTAATGACTTTTTTCTAGTCTTATGAGTATTATTATTTCCTATGAACTTCGATTAATTATTAAGTATTATAGAAACCACATTAAATATACAGTTTATTTATATGCATGTTTTGCTTTAAGCTATGATTGTTCCTAGAGGGTTATCTTTCTCCTTGATGAGATACTGGTGAGTAAATTTGTATGTTACATATGCTCATTTGGGAATTTGATTCTGAACATGATGGCCTGACCCAAACACATCCCAAAGACAAATCTGTACACTAAAAGGACTCATACATAACAGTTGAACTGAAATGCTTGCAAATTCTGCTCCTAAACTATAGGGCATTAAGATACCACAAAAATTTTGCAAGTTCCCAGGAACTGCATCCAAGTTCTTTTGACTAATGTCCACTTCAGAGGTGGAATAAAAATGTTTAGTAATTTTCTTGATTTCTTGCATGAAAAGTAAAGGAACTAAAAGTTTTTGTTCCTACTCTAACAGGATTGACGGATACACCCTGAAAGGTCCTGATTCTATAATAGGCTGTTTGGTTTCTCCTTTCAGTCTATTTCCTGCCTCAGCCTACATACTGGAGTGTGTAGGGAGATTGGAGTCTTTAATACCAGCATGGATTACTGGTAATGGGAAACTAAAATTTTGAGCCTTTGGGAATGATGATCTTTAACATGAATGTGTTCACTGGCCATTTCAATTATATACTCTCCAACTTTCAACTGGAACTTTCCGAGTCTTAGATTTAATCCTCATTATGTGAGGAGTTCACACAGAAGAAAATTGAAACAATACTCAAAAAATCTCCTCACATTACTAGATGAAGGTTACTTTTAAGCTTCTGCTTACATGATTTCTAAAGCTATTTTCATGTTCATGTTGTGATACATTTTTAGACTTAAATATTATATAGTGATCTTGATATCTAAGTATGTATTGTGTGATGTCATTTTGTTTGGCATAATTTCCTTCCCATCAAAGAAGAGAAATAGACCGTGAATTTAAATTGACAAATTTACTTACCTGTCCATGGCTTTTTTCCATGCCATCAACCCTCTCCTTCAATTCTTCTGATGACATATGGGAATGTGAATCTGGGGATAAATGCATAGATGTACTTAATTAAACTACTTAAAAAAGTTAGACTGAGTGAAAATCTAGCCAACTAAAAACATAATTGTAATAATCATACAATTTGATTTTCACAATGATACGTTTTAGTTAAGTTTAATTTTAGGTGAATGTTTATGCTTTTGGAAATTCCTGGATTCTTGTGTGAGCTTGTTGGCTGTACCCAGAGCCATGTGTATCCTTGGCAAGAACGCAAGTACTTACTTCGAATAAAAGGCCTTCATTTGTATTTATTTATTTATTTTTTTGAAGACAGAGTGAATATTCCCTGGCTCACTGGGAACCTGACATCAGCCTGCCTCAGTCTCTAACTAAGCTGAAATTACAGATGAATCCCAGGGTGTATTGCGAGATTTAGCAGGGGTTTTTACTAATCTAATGCTTCAACAAAACAAGAGTTCACCATATTCATTGCACATGATATCTCAAAGATTCAACCACTCAAAGAAAAATGATATTTTGCAGAAAAAAATGCTAAAATTACAATGGGAAGAAGAAACTTCACACTGTTTACTATGTCTTTTTCCTAATACTAATTTTTAATGAACCACTGCATGTAACTTTGGTGTCAACAAAAAAGTATGTGTATATATGATCACTGTGATATTGTTGACAGTGAACCACATATTCCGTTCCTTTCCTTTTGCTGCGTTTCTTCTGTTAGGATTCACTCTGTTTTTGGAAGCATTACTCATGGTGCCTATTATTCCTGACATAAACTGTTTTTGCTTCTCTGGTGTTAGCTACCTCAGACCATGACCCACTATTATACTGAGTAATAATCAGTTGGCCTGTAAGTTATTGGTTCTCTGTCTACTTCACTAGTTCCAGGACTTCAGGAGATACTTTTACAACACACAGGTTTGAAGACCCCATAATTGAGTGTCAGGTAAGTGCCTGAGATTGCAATAACACTTGGCGTGGATGCTTTCTTTTCTAGAGGTAGGGATGAACAGAGACTTGAGGAGTGAGGCCATCAGCCAGAGGCAGAGAATGGTGAAAATGTGAAAGGCTATAGCATGACATAGAGACAAGAGTTAAGGGGGACGGTATATGTCTGATGATACAGGAATTGGTGAAAACTGCCAGAAGATCATGCAGGTAGAAACGGGCTAAACATACAGTTAGGAAGAATTTGCATTAGGAAAGATGCCTCAAAATGTTGAGATGGTTCGACAGACACATAGCAAACACTTTCATCTAGGCCATGAATCCATATATAGCTGGAAGTATCTCAAATCTGTGGGCACATGAGCTTGAGGGGCATGATCATGAATGGAGATGAATAAAGAGAATGCAAAAGTGCACTATGGGGTTGATGCAGGACTGAATGAAGGAATGTCTTCAAAAGGATCTGGGTTCTGTTTTTACCATACAGAGGTAAGAGACAAACAACAAGTCAAAGAATAATGAGCAAAGACTCCATTGGGATGTGGAAGAATTTATGGATTGATTACTCTGAGATAAAATTTCAGGAAAGAGTGTTCACCAGCAAACGTTCACTTTAGAAGCAAGGGATAAACTAAAGTATATATGATCATACATTTTATTATTTCTTGCCTCAAACTGACCACAAGAGTTGTCAAAGTCAGTACCTAAGTAGCATAAAAGCAAGTTTGATCCAGTTGGTTGATACACTAAATGTCAGGGTAGAGTGCACATTGTCTTTTAAATTAGATTTTCCTGTATTTCACAGACCGGCCTTGACATCTTGGCTTCAAGAAAAATACAAGTCCTCATAATCTCAGGATTCTGGATTTCAATCCTGCTCCCCTGGACCTATTTTTGAAATTGGGGAGGGAAGAAAAATCAGCCTCACAATCCAAATGACAAGTGTTGTGACTCCGATTTGGGAAGTTTGATTGCAGAAACACCTATGATACTGGTTATTTTAAAACATCTTGTCCTCATAGATTGACAGAAATATTTTGAAATGTGCATGCATCACCAACACAGACCTGATGGAGCAAATCCTCCCAACACACGGCACAAATGGATATATCAGGAGTGAAAAGTTTGCTATCATTTGCAAGGTTTAATCATAGGTGGTTTTATAGAAGTTGTACTGCAAAGTTACCTGATTTCTGTTTTACTTCTCGCTTCCACCATTTTTGTTTTTTGAGAGGTGTATCTTTGCTTTTAATGGTAGGCTTGATGTGCTTGAAGACAAGATAATACGTGAATATTTTAAAGTGCATAGAGCATGCATTTAAAAATATAACATAAATATAGAAGATGATTTACCTTGTATAAAGCATGTACGTCTTTAGATACTGAAAAGGAAATGAAATACATAATCAATAAAACCTGAATATAAAAAACCCCACACACTCGTATTCCTACTAAGTGAGTACAGAGCTCAGTTCAAGTGATAACTATTTTTGTTAGCATTGATAAAAATTACATTAGCTTTGGAGTTTTAAGTTTGGGTATTTTTGTTGATCACAAGACTGAAATGATCTAAATGAATATTGACAATATATCTTTAGTAAATAAGTCTTGCAGGTAAGTTTCAAATGGTAAGATCACCTTTGTGATCATTATGAATACTTCAGCAAGGGTACATATACAAATGTGAAGATGCAGCATGCTGGAGACCACAGAGATCTGTATTCAGAGAAGGAAAGAGGAATCCAGAGAATTTCAATGTCAAGGCTAAAGTACTCAGATGGCAGCATATAAGTCAAGTGACCTAAGAATTGTTTAACCCATTTTATTATACCTAAGTATCCTCTACCTCAAGATCCAGGACAAGGTGTATTTTATTTCTTATTAGTTTTTTTTTTGCCTGAACTAATTGGATCAGATATATGCATTTAGAATAACAGCTAATATGAACATGATTGTTTTTTCATACCCATCTGGGACCGTGGCACATCTTCTAATCCTGCTTCCTCTGTTTTAGTGGATATCATGTTACCCTTTTCACCCTTGTATGAAGATACAGGTCCTGCATCTTAAAAAATATGAGAAAGCATAAAGAATTTAGATATGGTCATCCACAGCAATCTGTGATCTGAAAGCAGGCAGAATTGACAGGACTCAAGAGACTGTCATATAAACACATTAGTAACAGTCTTAGTATTAGAGGAATAAATTCCATAAGGAATTCTAGTTTAAAAATGAGTCTGCCGTAACACATACAGTCATGATTTCACACATTTTTTTGAGTGTGCTGGCCGATCCAAAAATTAGTTATCAGAATTGAGCACAGGAGTGGAATGTATTCCTGTAGCACAAAGGGACATGGTTTCATTCCAAAGAACCAAATTCATCATCATCATCATCATCATCATCACCATCATCATCATAATCATCAACAATAAAACTATCTTTGAAAAAAACAAATTTTCAAAAACACTTGGTCACTGATCTAAATCACTCTTAGGATGCCACACACATGGTGGGGCTGGTGGGTGTGCAGGACAGATTTGTACAGCAGGTTGCCCTGATTCTTCCAGTCCCTACTTGTTTCAATCATCTGGGGACCAGGAATCATCCCACTTTTGGTTTGAAGGCAGGCACACTGAAAAATGCTGAATTGCATTTTCTCATTTTCCCCTCCAAAATTTCCTTGCTAACTTCTTTATTTTCTTCCTCATTTTGCCTCTCTCCTAGTTTTTCATAAAACCCTCTAGAGCAGGAGACTTTTTTCTTTCCATTTTGTGTTTTTTTGTATGGGTTATTTGAACTCCTTCCTGCCTGGCAATGTAGCAATTTTATCTTAAAAATGTAATTTTTAAATTTTTGTCTTTTTTGTTATCCCCATTACCTAAGAAATACGCACATAATTATTGAAATATTTATGCTGGCACTTGATCTACTTCTATCTTGGTTTGTAGGTTCTACTAGTGTTTTTTTTGTTGTTGTTGTTTTGTTTTCTGTTTTTTTTTTTTTTTTTTTTTTTTTGTCCCAAAGGGACATTCTTTGCCTGGCTACAAAAAAATGCTGTGGGCATACCAGGATCATTGGTATCACCCTAGAATCTAAAGGAAATTTAGAAGGAAAGAACTTCTGAGTCACAATGAGCTTCTGATCATGGCCCCAACAGATGATTCATTATAGTTTGAGAGATCTAGGATAAATTTTGCTGGAATCCATTGCCTCTACCTTAACTTGAATGTAGCTCTGGGTTTCTCCCTAGGATGTTACCCTCACATGAAAGTTGGGTCAAGCTATGACCTTTCCAAATTTAGTTTTAGATATCTGTGAATTTGGGGACCACTCTCTAACCATTCCTATTTCTTTCCACTTTCCTAATTGGTGTTTCTACCCTATACATTTTTTGTACAGAGTAGCAACACATTTGGTGTCATTAGATTTTATACATGAAGAATCCTTTGTGATAAACAACCATAACAATGTGGGAATTTCTTCTTCACTCCTCAATTTTATTCCATTCCAACTGTGACTAAGTCAGGAATGTTGGAAAATTTTTACTTTACACTTCATTCAGCTTTGGACCTGGAAACTCAAAAATGCTTTTCATATTTTGAAAATGCTGCTCTTTCCCCCCCTCTTTGTAACTGAGAGTCCTTCCTTCCACTGAGTACAACTGCTACCTCTTCCTTCATTGACTCCCTGTAATTAATGCCTGTCTCAGTGTTCATATCCTCTTCTTCTCTTTCATTTCTATTTTACTTTGATGGAAGTATGCCTCAAAATGCAACTCATAATTCAGATGTTTTTTAGCAATAACCCCAGTTTAACCTGTGACAGAAACCTCATACAATATGACTCCTTATATTTCTTTTTCCATACTAGATAATACATACACTCTTGGAACAATTACAATATTTTAGTGCTCTTGCTTTAAAGCAATATGCTCACCAATGTCTTTTGCATTCTTACCTTCTCCATGTTCATTTGTTCTATTCTTTGCTTGTGTATAGGACTCAACAGATATACTGGAAGCACAATCTTCTGTAGGTTGCTTACAGACACTCTGGGGAAATTAATACCAATAATAAGTTGCATGAAGTTTTCATCATCACATATTACTTATCACCATATATATATTTGTGAAATCATCAGAATTAGAATATACATGAGTGCATTTTGAACAAGAATATATTGTCCAAGTTTCACTATCCTAGGCAGTTCAGGTTAACTGATCTCATACATCATTCTGGCTACTGATTGGATAACGCCAAGATGAGGGACATAGGAACTGTGTTCCCTCAGAATATACACACTGACAAGCATATACCCCAAACAACTAGCATCAGTATATAATCAGTCAACATTGCACTGCCCAGCAGTTCTAAAAATGCTTTGAATGACTTTTAAGAATGGCACTTGGTGTTCCATAGCATTTTAAATTTGAGTGGCCAATTTTTTATTCTGAAAGAATGATACTTCGTAACATGAGAGTTTCAATTCTGTCACCTTGTGTAGGAATGATAAACTGCTATAATTGCTTCATTTATTCATCAGAGACTTCAAACACTTGATGCATTTCAGCAAAATATTTACCACATCAAAACTTATTTTAAAAAAGTAAAATATAGTGAGGAAATGTGTCTGTATGTAACATGAACATAACAGCACACACACTTGGGTAAAGTATGCAACACTTTCATTGGAGAAGAAACTAAGAGGTATTTCAAAAGAGAAAGGTGACTCCCATTTGTGAAATGCTGACGATTTGCAGAGGTGGGAGTCATTTGAACTGGTGCATTGCTGCTTGAAGTAAAAGACAGGCTGTGGGAAATCACAGGAGTGACACAATGGACAGCCTGTGACAAGATGAAACCAGAAATATGAGATACTCAAAGAGGAAATGCATTCGTGGAAGAAATTGTATAAAGCCGGAGTAGGGAAAACTAGCTTCCTCTGAGAGAGGAATATGCTGACTGGTGAGCTGAGGAGAATCTCACCCATCCAATTAGGAAATGGAGAAAAGAAAGAGATAGATGTTCTCAGAACCACAAACACAAGTTCATTATCAATACAGAAAATACATCTAGCATTCAGGGAAGTACCCTCCCAAACTCCATTGATATTTCAGCTCATGCCATCCAACGAGGCATTCTTCAAGACTTTAAACAATAAGTGCTGCAGACGATGTGGGTAAAAATGTACAACCATACATTGTGGGACTGAAAATCAGGACTTCCCATCTGAAAACCAGTATGGAGAGTCATCAGAAGATCAGGAATATGAACATCCTGTGCCCACGGTTTCCCAATCCTTGTTCTTATACCCAATTGACAATGATTCTGTATACACATGAGACACTGGAACTTCAAGGTTTACAGTGGTTTCTATCACAATTAGAAAGATATGAATTGAGCCCAGATGCACCTTAACACAAAAATGGATAAATAAACACCTAGAAATGTGGCACTGAATTTGAGCAAACTAGTTTTTCATGATACACCATCATGTCAAAATGATTCCTCATATAGCATATAAAAGCACTGCCCTAAAAATTTCTAAAATATAAAACCTGAAACAACAAAATCCCTTAAGTTTCTACAAGGATGATATTTTAAAGCAAACAATTAGGAAACTTATTATTTTAAGGCAAAATTGAACTTTTTCAGCAAAGGAAAGACTTCATTTTCCCCGCAATGTCAAGGAATATTTGATGTAATCCAAACCTACCAGGCAGAATCTGAGCAGGTGTTTAGGAGCCTCTCCACTCCTTTTACTTTATCGCAACTTTGTTCCTGGGATATCCGAAAAATTTTACCCAGTTTTTTCCTAACATTTCAAAGACTGAACTCGGCATAAAAAATGTGGTTTGGAGGTACCCATAACCGTATTCAAGGTGGGAGCAGTAGAGAAACCCAGACATAGAACTGACCAGAGAGCTGGCACCTGGAGTCTTTGTTAAGAATAGTAGTTCATGGCACTCTCATGCATCATGGTGCTTGCAGCTCTGTGACAGCAAGGGCCAAGGCTAAATCTGATAGACAAAGGGCAGCCTGCAGTACCATAAACATGAAATGAATACTAGGCATGGTCAACCCACTCTACTGAGAATAATTTAGAATATTTACACCCCTATTAACATTACACAGGCAGTCAAAGGCACCCTCTTAAGAATTACAATATTGCCCTGAGTACATGGGCTCTCAGTGGTGTCTCATCAGGAAACACTGCATCCCTTACACCTCCATGATTCAGTAGCCAGGTATCCTCCCACAATTTTAGTTGGTTACTCGTATGGGCTCAGAATTGTGAGTAACACGCATGTGCTGACAGCTCTCATCAGGAAGAGGTGTGTTGCTGCTGTGGACATTCTGTAGAGTAGAGGTTCACAGCGGTACTGTCCCTTTCAAACTGGTGCTTTGGGAATAATGAACGTGAGCAAGAATTGCTAGTTGAGAATTCAAGGGACAGAAGATCCCATGAGTCCTGGGGCAGAATCAGGTAGAATGGTATTTTCACTGAGTTCTCAGAAGAAGTCACAGATTCTGAAACCAGACCATGTCTCCCATGCTTCAAGAGATTATAGGAAAAGGCCTCAGTGACTTGGAATCATGCACAGTACAAGACCACTGAGTTGGGGTGGGGATGTGGCTCAAGCGGTGTGCACTCCTCTGGAATGCATGCGGTCCCGGTTCGATCCTAAGCACCACATAAAAACAAAGATGTTGTGTCCACTGAAAACTAACAAATAAATATTAAAAAATTCTCTCTCTCTCTCTCTCTCTCTCTCTCTCTCTCTCTCTCTCTCTGTGTGTGTGTCTCTCTCTGTCTCTCTCTCTCACTCTCTCTCTCTTTTAAAAAAAGACCACTGAGAAAGGAATTCCATAATTGGGGTCTGCATTACAGATTAGACCCCAGCCTTCATGGATCACTGGGTTTATCAGGCAATTTCTACATCCATAGACCCATGTCTCTGAGTACAAAATCAAATACTGAGAGTAATTTGCTTTGTAACTTTCAAAGTTCCCTCAGCATTATATGAGAGGTGTTGGAAAGCAAGGAGTAGAGGAGATCCAGTTGATCACACCAATGTCAGGGAAGGCCTTTTTGAGCTAGAGCAGATAAAGAAACTGATGGACAATATTTGCATCCTCCAAACGATAAAAAGCTTTAGCTTTCCAAAATTAGGAATCCTGGACAGAAGTGTCTCCATTTCAGTTATATTAGTTTAAGGGAATTGTGAAGGTTTTCATGATTTTGTTTGTGCCTTTTTTTTTCACAATATATATGATTTTCTAAGATTTTTTGTTCAGTTTTCATTTTATTTCCTTTATTACATTTTTATTCTTATTTTATATTCTTTTCTATTCTCATTAATATTGAAATTCATCCTCATTTGCTCTTCAATCTCTGCTTACTATCACCACTTTCATTATCTGCTCTTTTTAAAATTTATCATGATAATTTTATTGTCACTAATGACTTTTTTCTAGTCTTATGAGTATTATTATTTCCTATGAACTTCGATTAATTATTAAGTATTATAGAAACCACATTAAATATACAGTTTATTTATATGCATGTTTTGCTTTAAGCTATGATTGTTCCTAGAGGGTTATCTTTCTCCTTGATGAGATACTGGTGAGTAAATTTGTATGTTACATATGCTCATTTGGGAATTTGATTCTGAACATGATGGCCTGACCCAAACACATCCCAAAGACAAATCTGTACACTAAAAGGACTCATACATAACAGTTGAACTGAAATGCTTGCAAATTCTGCTCCTAAACTATAGGGCATTAAGATACCACAAAAATTTTGCAAGTTCCCAGGAACTGCATCCAAGTTCTTTTGACTAATGTCCACTTCAGAGGTGGAATAAAAATGTTTAGTAATTTTCTTGATTTCTTGCATGAAAAGTAAAGGAACTAAAAGTTTTTGTTCCTACTCTAACAGGATTGACGGATACACCCTGAAAGGTCCTGATTCTATAATAGGCTGTTTGGTTTCTCCTTTCAGTCTATTTCCTGCCTCAGCCTACATACTGGAGTGTGTAGGGAGATTGGAGTCTTTAATACCAGCATGGATTACTGGTAATGGGAAACTAAAATTTTGAGCCTTTGGGAATGATGATCTTTAACATGAATGTGTTCACTGGCCATTTCAATTATATACTCTCCAACTTTCAACTGGAACTTTCCGAGTCTTAGATTTAATCCTCATTATGTGAGGAGTTCACACAGAAGAAAATTGAAACAATACTCAAAAAATCTCCTCACATTACTAGATGAAGGTTACTTTTAAGCTTCTGCTTACATGATTTCTAAAGCTATTTTCATGTTCATGTTGTGATACATTTTTAGACTTAAATATTATATAGTGATCTTGATATCTAAGTATGTATTGTGTGATGTCATTTTGTTTGGCATAATTTCCTTCCCATCAAAGAAGAGAAATAGACCGTGAATTTAAATTGACAAATTTACTTACCTGTCCATGGCTTTTTTCCATGCCATCAACCCTCTCCTTCAATTCTTCTGATGACATATGGGAATGTGAATCTGGGGATAAATGCATAGATGTACTTAATTAAACTACTTAAAAAAGTTAGACTGAGTGAAAATCTAGCCAACTAAAAACATAATTGTAATAATCATACAATTTGATTTTCACAATGATACGTTTTAGTTAAGTTTAATTTTAGGTGAATGTTTATGCTTTTGGAAATTCCTGGATTCTTGTGTGAGCTTGTTGGCTGTACCCAGAGCCATGTGTATCCTTGGCAAGAACGCAAGTACTTACTTCGAATAAAAGGCCTTCATTTGTATTTATTTATTTATTTTTTTGAAGACAGAGTGAATATTCCCTGGCTCACTGGGAACCTGACATCAGCCTGCCTCAGTCTCTAACTAAGCTGAAATTACAGATGAATCCCAGGGTGTATTGCGAGATTTAGCAGGGGTTTTTACTAATCTAATGCTTCAACAAAACAAGAGTTCACCATATTCATTGCACATGATATCTCAAAGATTCAACCACTCAAAGAAAAATGATATTTTGCAGAAAAAAATGCTAAAATTACAATGGGAAGAAGAAACTTCACACTGTTTACTATGTCTTTTTCCTAATACTAATTTTTAATGAACCACTGCATGTAACTTTGGTGTCAACAAAAAAGTATGTGTATATATGATCACTGTGATATTGTTGACAGTGAACCACATATTCCGTTCCTTTCCTTTTGCTGCGTTTCTTCTGTTAGGATTCACTCTGTTTTTGGAAGCATTACTCATGGTGCCTATTATTCCTGACATAAACTGTTTTTGCTTCTCTGGTGTTAGCTACCTCAGACCATGACCCACTATTATACTGAGTAATAATCAGTTGGCCTGTAAGTTATTGGTTCTCTGTCTACTTCACTAGTTCCAGGACTTCAGGAGATACTTTTACAACACACAGGTTTGAAGACCCCATAATTGAGTGTCAGGTAAGTGCCTGAGATTGCAATAACACTTGGCGTGGATGCTTTCTTTTCTAGAGGTAGGGATGAACAGAGACTTGAGGAGTGAGGCCATCAGCCAGAGGCAGAGAATGGTGAAAATGTGAAAGGCTATAGCATGACATAGAGACAAGAGTTAAGGGGGACGGTATATGTCTGATGATACAGGAATTGGTGAAAACTGCCAGAAGATCATGCAGGTAGAAACGGGCTAAACATACAGTTAGGAAGAATTTGCATTAGGAAAGATGCCTCAAAATGTTGAGATGGTTCGACAGACACATAGCAAACACTTTCATCTAGGCCATGAATCCATATATAGCTGGAAGTATCTCAAATCTGTGGGCACATGAGCTTGAGGGGCATGATCATGAATGGAGATGAATAAAGAGAATGCAAAAGTGCACTATGGGGTTGATGCAGGACTGAATGAAGGAATGTCTTCAAAAGGATCTGGGTTCTGTTTTTACCATACAGAGGTAAGAGACAAACAACAAGTCAAAGAATAATGAGCAAAGACTCCATTGGAATGTGGAAGAATTTATGGATTGATTACTCTGAGATAAAATTTCAGGAAAGAGTGTTCACCAGCAAACGTTCACTTTAGAAGCAAGGGATAAACTAAAGTATATATGATCATTATTTTATTATTTCTTGCTTCAAACTGACCACAAGAGTTGTCAAAGTCAGTACCTAAGTAGCATAAAAGCAAGTTTGATCCAGTTGGTTGATACACTAGATGTCAGGGTAGAGTGCACATTGTCTTTTAAATTAGATTTTCCTGTATTTCACAGACCGGCCTTGACATCTTGGCTTCAAGAAAAATACAAGTCCTCATAATCTCAGGATTCTGGATTTCAATCCTGCTCCCCTGGACCTATTTTTGAAATTGGGGAGGGAAGAAAAATCAGCCTCACAATCCAAATGACAAGTGTTGTGACTCCGATTTGGGAAGTTTGATTGCAGAAACACCTATGATACTGGTTATTTTAAAACATCTTGTCCTCATAGATTGACAGAAATATTTTGAAATGTGCATGCATCACCAACACAGACCTGATGGAGCAAATCCTCCCAACACATGGCACAAATGGATATATCAGGAGTGAAAAGTTTGCTATCATTTGCAAGGTTTAATCATAGGTGGTTTTATAGAAGTTGTACTGCAAAAGTTACCTGATTTCTGTTTTACTTCTCGCTTCCACCATTTTTGTTTTTTGAGAGGTGTATCTTTGCTTTTAATGGTAGGCTTGATGTGCTTGAAGACAAGATAATACGTGAATATTTTAAAGTGCATAGAGCATGCATTTAAAAATATAACATAAATATAGAAGATGATTTACCTTGTATAAAGCATGTACGTCTTTAGATACTGAAAAGGAAATGAAATACATAATCAATAAAACCTGAATATAAAAAACCCCACACACTCGTATTCCTACTAAGTGAGTACAGAGCTCAGTTCAAGTGATAACTATTTTTGTTAGCATTGATAAAGATTACATTAGCTTTGGAGTTTTAAGTTTGGGTATTTTTGTTGATCACAAGACTGAAATGATCTAAATGAATATTGACAATATATCTTTAGTAAATAAGTCTTGCAGGTAAGTTTCAAATGGTAAGATCACCTTTGTGATCATTATGAATACTTCAGCAAGGGTACATATACAAATGTGAAGATGCAGCATGCTGGAGACCACAGAGATCTGTATTCAGAGAAGGAAAGAGGAATCCAGAGAATTTCAATGTCAAGGCTAAAGTAGTCAGATGGCAGCATATAAGTCAAGTGACCTAAGAATTGTTTAACCCATTTTATTATACCTAAGTATCCTCTACCTCAAGATCCAGGACAAGGTGTATTTTATTTCTTATCAGTTTTTTTTTGCCTGAACTAATTGGATCAGATATATGCATTTAGAATAACAGCTAATATGAACATGATTGTTTTTTCATACCCATCTGGGACCGTGGCACATCTTCTAATCCTGCTTCCTCTGTTTTAGTGGATATCATGTTACCCTTTTCACCCTTGTATGAAGATACAGGTCCTGCATCTTAAAAAATATGAGAAAGCATAAAGAATTTAGATATGGTCATCCACAGCAATCTGTGATCCGAAAGCAGGCAGAATTGACAGGACTCAAGAGACTGTCATATAAACACATTAGTAACAGTCTTAGTATTAGAGGAATAAATTCCATAAGGAATTCTAGTTTAAAAATGAGTCTGCCGTAACACATACAGTCATGATTTCACACATTTTTTTGAGTGTGCTGGCCGATCCAAACATTAGTTATCAGAATTGAGCACAGGAGTGGAATGCATTCCTGTAGCACAAAGGGACATGGTTTCATTCCAAAGAACCAAAATCATCATCATCATCATCATCATCATCATCATCATCATCATCATCATTATCATCAACAATAAAACTATCTTGAAAAAAACAAATTTTCAAAAACACTTGGTCACTGATCTAAATCACTCTTAGGATGCCACACACATGGTGGGGCTGGTGGGTGTGCAGGACAGATTTGTACAGCAGGTTGCCCTGATTCTTCCAGTCCCTACTTGTTTCAATCATCTGGGGACCAGGAATCATCCCACTTTTGGTTTGAAGGCAGGCACACTGAAAAATGCTGAATTGCATTTTCTCATTTTCCCTCCAAAATTTCCTTGCTAACTTCTTTATTTTCTTCCCCATTTTGCCTCTCTCCTAGTTTTTCATAAAACCCTCTAGAGCAGGAGACTTTTTTCTTTCCATTTTGTGTTTTTTTGTATGGGTTATTTGAACTCCTTCCTGCCTGGCAATGTAGCAATTTTATCTTAAAAATGTAATTTTTAAATTTTTGTCTTTTTTGTTATCCCCATTACCTAAGAAATACGCACATAATTATTGCAATATTTATGCTGGCACTTGATCTACTTCTATCTTGGTTTGTAGGTTCTACTAGTGTTTTTTTTTTGTTGTTGTTGTTTTGTTTTCTGTTTTTTTTTTTTTTTTTTTTTTTTTTTTTTTTTGTCCCAAAGGGACATTCTTTGCCTGGCTACAAAAAAATGCTGTGGGCATACCAGGATCATTGGTATCACCGTAGAATCTAAAGGAAATTTAGAAGGAAAGAACTTCTGAGTCACAATGAGGTTCTGATCATGGCCCCAACAGATGATTCATTATACTTTGAGAGATCTAGGATAAATTTTGCTGGAATCCATTGCCTCTACCTTAACTTGAATGTAGCTCTGGGTTTCTCCCTAGGATGTTACCCTCACATGAAAGTTGGGTCAAGCTATGACCTTTCCAAATTTAGTTTTAGATATCTGTGAATTTGGGGACCACTCTCTAACCATTCCTATTTCTTTCCACTTTCCTAATTGGTGTTTCTACCCTATACATTTTTTGTACAGAGTAGCAACACATTTGGTGTCATTAGATTTTATACATGAAGAATCCTTTGTGATAAACAACCATAACAATGTGGGAATTTCTTCTTCACTCCTCAATTTTATTCCATTCCAACTGTGACTAAGTCAGGAATGTTGGAAAATTTTTACTTTACACTTCATTCAGCTTTGGACCTGGAAACTCAAAAATGCTTTTCATATTTTGAAAATGCTGCTCTTTCCCCCCCTCTTTGTAACTGAGAGTCCTTCCTTCCACTGAGTACAACTGCTACCTCTTCCTTCATTGACTCCCTGTAATTAATGCCTGTCTCAGTGTTCATATCCTCTTCTTCTCTTTCATTTCTATTTTACTTTGATGGAAGTATGCCTCAAAATGCAACTCATAATTCAGATGTTTTTTAGCAATAACCCCAGTTTAACCTGTGACAGAAACCTCATACAATATGACTCCTTATATTTCTTTTTCCATACTAGATAATACATACACTCTTGGAACAATTACAATATTTTAGTGCTCTTGCTTTAAAGCAATATGCTCACCAATGTCTTTTGCATTCTTACCTTCTCCATGTTCATTTGTTCTATTCTTTGCTTGTGTATAGGACTCAACAGATATACTGGAAGCACAATCTTCTGTAGGTTGCTTACAGACACTCTGGGGAAATTAATACCAATAATAAGTTGCATGAAGTTTTCATCATCACATATTACTTATCACCATATATATATTTGTGAAATCATCAGAATTAGAATATACATGAGTGCATTTTGAACAAGAATATATTGTCCAAGTTTCACTATCCTAGGCAGTTCAGGTTAACTGATCTCATATATCATTCTGGCTACTGATTGGATAAAGCCAAGATGAGGGACATAGGAACTGTGTTCCCTCAGAATATACACACTGACAAGCATATACCCCAAACAACTAGCATCAGTATATAATCAGTCAACATTGCACTGCCCAGCAGTTCTAAAAATGCTTTGAATGACTTTTAAGAATGGCACTTGGTGTTCCATAGCATTTTAAATTTGAGTGGCCAATTTTTTATTCTGAAAGAATGATACTTCGTAACATGAGAGTTTCAATTCTGTCACCTTGTGTAGGAATGATAAACTGCTATAATTGCTTCATTTATTCATCAGAGACTTCAAACACTTGATGCATTTCACTAAAATATTTACCACATCAAAACTTATTTTAAAAAAGTAAAATATAGTGAGGAAATGTGTATGTATGTAACATGAACATAACAGCACACACACTTGGGTAAAGTATGCAACACTTTCATTGGAGAAGAAACTAAGAGGTATTTCAAAAGAGAAAGGTGACTCCCATTTGTGAAATGCTGACGATTTGCAGAGGTGGGAGTCATTTGAACTGGTGCATTGCTGCTTGAAGTAAAAGACAGGCTGTGGGAAATCACAGGAGTGACACAATGGACAGCGTGTGACAAGATGAAACCAGAAATATGAGATACTCAAAGAGGAAATGCATTCGTGGAAGAAATTGTATAAAGCCGGAGTAGGGAAAACTAGCTTCCTCTGAGAGAGGAATATGCTGACTGGTGAGCTGAGGAGAATCTCACCCATCCAATTAGGAAATGGAGAAAAGAAAGAGATAGATGTTCTCAGAACCACAAACACAAGTTCATTATCAATACAGAAAATACATCTAGCATTCAGGGAAGTACCCTCCCAAACTCCATTGATATTTCAGCTCATGCCATCCAACGAGGCATTCTTCAAGACTTTAAACAATAAGTGCTGCAGACGATGTGGGTAAAAATGTACAACCATACATTGTGGGACTGAAAATCAGGACTTCCCATCTGAAAACCAGTATGGAGAGTCATCAGAAGATCAGGAATATGAACATCTTGTGCCCACGGTTTCCCAATCCTTGTTCTTATACCCAATTGACAATGATTCTGTATACACATGAGACACTTGAACTTCAAGGTTTACAGTGGTTTCTATCACAATTAGAAAGATATGAATTGAGCCCAGATGCACCTTAACACAAAAATGGATAAATAAACACCTAGAAATGTGGCACTGAATTTGAGCAAACTAGTTTTTCATGATACACCATCATGTCAAAATGATTCCTCATATAGCATATAAAAGCACTGCCCTAAAAATTTCTAAAATATAAAACCTGAAACAACAAAATCCCTTAAGTTTCTACAAGGATGATATTTTAAAGCAAACAATTAGGAAACTTATTATTTTAAGGCAAAATTGAACTTTTTCAGCAAAGGAAAGACTTAATTTTCCCCGCAATGTCAAGGAATATTTGATGTAATCCAAACCTACCAGGCAGAATCTGAGCAGGTGTTTAGGAGCCTCTCCACTCCTTTTACTTTATCGCAACTTTGTTCCTGGGATATCCGAAAAATTTTACCCAGTTTTTTCCTAACATTTCAAAGACTGAACTCGGCATAAAAAATGTGGTTTGGAGGTACCCATAACCGTATTCAAGGTGGGAGCAGTAGAGAAACCCAGACATAGAACTGACCAGAGAGCTGGCACCTGGAGTCTTTGTTAAGAATAGTAGTTCATGGCACTCTCATGCATCATGGTGCTTGCAGCTCTGTGACAGCAAGGGCCAAGGCTAAATCTGATAGACAAAGGGCAGCCTGCAGTACCATAAACATGAAATGAATACTAGGCATGGTCAACCCACTCTACTGAGAATAATTTAGAATATTTACACCCCTATTAACATTACACAGGCAGTCAAAGGCACCCTCTTAAGAATTACAATATTGCCCTGAGTACATGGGCTCTCAGTGGTGTCTCATCAGGAAACACTGCATCCCTTACACCTCCATGATTCAGTAGCCAGGTATCCTCCCACAATTTTAGTTGGTTACTCGTATGGGCTCAGAATTGTGAGTAACACGCATGTGCTGACAGCTCTCATCAGGAAGAGGTGTGTTGCTGCTGTGGACATTCTGTAGAGTAGAGGTTCACAGCGGTACTGTCCCTTTCAAACTGGTGCTTTGGGAATAATGAACGTGAGCAAGAATTGCTAGTTGAGAATTCAAGGGACAGAAGATCCCATGAGTCCTGGGGCAGAATCAGGTAGAATGGTATTTTCACTGAGTTCTCAGAAGAAGTCACAGATTCTGAAACCAGACCATGTCTCCCATGCTTGAAGAGATTATAGGAAAAGGCCTCAGTGACTTGGAATCATGCACAGTACAAGACCACTGAGTTGGGGTGGGGATGTGGCTCAAGCGGTGTGCACTCCTCTGGAATGCATGCGGTCCCGGTTCGATCCTAAGCACCACATAAAAACAAAGATGTTGTGTCCACTGAAAACTAACAAATAAATATTAAAAAATTCTCTCTCTCTCTCTCTCTCTCTCTCTCTCTCTCTCTCTCTCTCTGTGTCTCTCTCTGTCTCTCTCTCTCTCTCTCTCTTTTAAAAAAAGACCACTGAGAAAGGAATTCCATAATTGGGGTCTGCATTACAGATTAGACCCCAGCCTTCATGGATCACTGGGTTTATCAGGCAATTTCTACATCCATAGACCCATGTCTCTGAGTACAAAATCAAATACTGAGAGTAATTTGCTTTGTAACTTTCAAAGTTCCCTCAGCATTATCTGAGAGGTGTTGGGGAGCAAGGAGTAGAGGAGATCCACTTGATCACACCAATGTCAGGGAAGGCCTTTTTGAGCTAGAGCAGATAAAGAAACTGATGGACAATATTTGCATCCTCCAAACGATAAAAAGCTTTAGCTTTCCAAAATTAGGAATCCTGGACAGAAGTGTCTCCATTTCAGTTATATTAGTTTAAGGGAATTGTGAAGGTTTTCATGATTTTGTTTGTGCCTTTTTTTTCACAATATATATGATTTTCTAAGATTTTTTGTTCAGTTTTCATTTTATTTCCTTTATTACATTTTTATTCTTATTTTATATTCTTTTCTATTCTCATTAATATTGAAATTCATCCTCATTTGCTCTTCAATCTCTGCTTACTATCACCACTTTCATTATCTGCTCTTTTTAAAATTTATCATGATAATTTTATTGTCACTAATGACTTTTTTCTAGTCTTATGAGTATTATTATTTCCTATGAACTTCGATTAATTATTAAGTATTATAGAAACCACATTAAATATACAGTTTATTTATATGCATGTTTTGCTTTAAGCTATGATTGTTCCTAGAGGTTTATCTTTCTCCTTGATGAGATACTGGTGAGTAAATATTGTATGTTACATATGCTCATTTGGGAATTTGATTCTGAACATGATGGCCTGACCCAAACACATCCCAAAGACAAATCTGTACACTAAAAGGACTCATACATAACAGTTGAACTGAAATGCTTGCAAATTCTGCTCCTAAACTATAGGGCATTAAGATACCACAAAAATTTTGCAAGTTCCCAGGAACTGCATCCAAGTTCTTTTGACTAATGTCCACTTCAGAGGAGGAATAAAAATGTTTAGTAATTTTCTTGATTTCTTGCATGAAAAGTAAAGGAACTAAAAGTTTTTGTTCGTACTCTAACAGGATTGTCGGATACACCCTGAAAGGTCCTGATTCTATAATAGGCTGTTTGGTTTCTCCTTTAAGTCTATTTCCTGCCTCAGCCTACATACTGGAGTGTGTAGGGAGATTGGAGTCTTTAATACCAGCATGGATTACTGGTAATGGGAAACTAAAATTTTGAGCCTTTGGGAATGATGATCTTTAACATGAATGTCTTCACTGGCCATTTCAATTATATACCCTCCAACTTTCAACTGGATCTTTCCGAGTCTTAGATTTAATCCTCATTATGTGAGGAGTTCACACAGAAGAAAATTGAAACAATACTCAAAAAATCTCCTCACATTACTAGATGAAGGTTACTTTTAAGCTTCTGCTTACAAGATTTCTAAAGCTATTTTCATGTTCATGTTGTGTTACATTTTTAGACTTAAATATTAAATAGTGATCTTGATATCTAAGTATGTATTGTGTGATGTCATTTTGTTTGGCATAATTTTCTTCCCTTCAAAGAAGAGAAATAGACCATGAATTTAAATTGACAAATTTACTTACCTGTCCATGGCTTTTTTCCATGCCATCAACCCTCTCCTTCAATTCTTCTGATGACATATGGGAATGTGAATCTGGGGATAAATGCATAGATGTACTTAATTAAACTACTTAAAAAAGTTAGACTGAGTGAAAATCTAGCCAACTAAAAACATAATTGTAATAATCATACCATTTGATTTTCACAATGATACGTTTTAGTTAAGTTTAATTTTAGGTGAATGTTTATGCTTTTGGAAATTCCTGGATTCTTGTGTGAGCTTGTTGGCTGTACCCAGAGCCATGTGTATCCTTGGCAAGAACTCAAGTACTTACTTCGAATAAAAGGCCTTCATTTGTATTTATTTATTTATTTTTTTGAAGACAGAGTGAATATTCCCTGGCTCACTGGGAACCTGACATCAGCCTGCCTCAGTCTCTAACTAAGCTGAAATTACAGATGAATCCCAGGGTGTATTGAGAGATTTAGCAGGGGTTTTTACTAATCTAATGCTTCAACAAAACAAGAGTTCACCATATTCATTGCACATGATATCTCAAAGATTCAACCACTCAAAGAAAAATGATATTTTGCAGAAAAAAATGCTAAAATTACAATGGGAAGAAGAAACTTCACACTGTTTACTATGTCTTTTTCCTAATACTAATTTTTAATGAACCACTGCATGTAACTTTGGTGTCAACAAAAAAGTATGTGTATATATGATCACTGTGATATTTTTGACAGTGAACCACATATTCCGTTCCTTTCCTTTTGCTGCATTTCTTCTGTTAGGATTCACTCTGTTTTTGGAAGCATTACTCATGGTGCCTATTATTCCTGACATAAACTGTTTTTGCTTCTCTGGTGTTAGCTACCTCAGACCATGACCCACTATTATACTGAGTAATAATCAGTTGGCCTGTAAGTTATTGGTTCCCTGTCTACTGCACTAGTTCCAGGACTTCAGGAGATACTTTTACAACACACAGGTTTGAAGACCCCATAATTGAGTGTCAGGTAAGTGCCTGAGGCAATAACACTTGGCGTGGATGCTTTCTTTTCTAGAGGTAGGGATGAACAGAGACTTGAGGAGTGAGGCCATCAGCCAGAGGCAGAGAATGGTGAAAATGTGAAAGGCTATAGCATGACATAGAGACAAGAGTTAAGGGGGACGGTATATGTCTGATGATACAGGAATTGGTGAAAACTGCCAGAAGATCATGCAGGTAGAAACGGGCTAAACATACAGTTAGGAAGAATTTGCATTAGGAAAGATGCCTCAAAATGTTGAGATGGTTCGACAGACACATAGCAAACACTTTCATCTAGGCCATGAATCCATATATAGCTGGAAGTATCTCAAATCTGTGGGCACATGAGCTTGAGGGGCATGATCATGAATGGAGATGAATAAAGAGAATGCAAAAGTGCACTATGGGGTTGATGCAGGACTGAATGAAGGAATGTCTTCAAAAGGATCTGGGTTCTGTTTTTACCATACAGAGGTAAGAGACAAACAACAAGTCAAAGAATAATGAGCAAAGACTCCATTGGGATGTGGAAGAATTTATGGATTGATTACTCTGAGATAAAATTTCAGGAAAGAGTGTTCACCAGCAAACGTTCACTTTAGAAGCAAGGGATAAACTAAAGTATATATGATCATACATTTTATTATTTCTTGCCTCAAACTGACCACAAGAGTTGTCAAAGTCAGTACCTAAGTAGCATAAAAGCAAGTTTGATCCAGTTGGTTGATACACTAGATGTCAGGGTAGAGTGCACATTGTCTTTTAAATTAGATTTTCCTGTATTTCACAGACCGGCCTTGACATCTTGGCTTCAAGAAAAATACAAGTCCTCATAATCTCAGGATTCTGGATTTCAATCCTGCTCCCCTGGACCTATTTTTGAAATTGGGGAGGGAAGAAAAATCAGCCTCACAATCCAAATGACAAGTGTTGTGACTCCGATTTGGGAAGTTTGATTGCAGAAACACCTATGATACTGGTTATTTTAAAACATCTTGTCCTCATAGATTGACAGAAATATTTTGAAATGTGCATGCATCACCAACACAGACCTGATGGAGCAAATCCTCCCAACACACGGCACAAATGGATATATCAGGAGTGAAAAGTTTGCTATCATTTGCAAGGTTTAATCATAGGTGGTTTTATAGAAGTTGTACTGCAAAAGTTACCTGATTTCTGTTTTACTTCTCGCTTCCACCATTTTTGTTTTTTGAGAGGTGTATCTTTGCTTTTAATGGTAGGCTTGATGTGCTTGAAGACAAGATAATACGTGAATATTTTAAAGTGCATAGAGCATGCATTTAAAAATATAACATAAATATAGAAGATGATTTACCTTGTATAAAGCATGTACGTCTTTAGATACTGAAAAGGAAATGAAATACATAATCAATAAAACCTGAATATAAAAAACCCCACACACTCGTATTCCTACTAAGTGAGTACAGAGCTCAGTTCAAGTGATAACTATTTTTGTTAGCATTGATAAAAATTACATTAGCTTTGGAGTTTTAAGTTTGGGTATTTTTGTTGATCACAAGACTGAAATGATCTAAATGAATATTGACAATATATCTTTAGTAAATAAGTCTTGCAGGTAAGTTTCAAATGGTAAGATCACCTTTGTGATCATTATGAATACTTCAGCAAGGGTACATATACAAATGTGAAGATGCAGCATGCTGGAGACCACAGAGATCTGTATTCAGAGAAGGAAAGAGGAATCCAGAGAATTTCAATGTCAAGGCTAAAGTACTCAGATGGCAGCATATAAGTCAAGTGACCTAAGAATTGTTTAACCCATTTTATTATACCTAAGTATCCTCTACCTCAAGATCCAGGACAAGGTGTATTTTATTTCTTATTAGTTTTTTTTTTGCCTGAACTAATTGGATCAGATATATGCATTTAGAATAACAGCTAATATGAACATGATTGTTTTTTCATACCCATCTGGGACCGTGGCACATCTTCTAATCCTGCTTCCTCTGTTTTAGTGGATATCATGTTACCCTTTTCACCCTTGTATGAAGATACAGGTCCTGCATCTTAAAAAATATGAGAAAGCATAAAGAATTTAGATATGGTCATCCACAGCAATCTGTGATCTGAAAGCAGGCAGAATTGACAGGACTCAAGAGACTGTCATATAAACACATTAGTAACAGTCTTAGTATTAGAGGAATAAATTCCATAAGGAATTCTAGTTTAAAAATGAGTCTGCCGTAACACATACAGTCATGATTTCACACATTTTTTTGAGTGTGCTGGCCGATCCAAAAATTAGTTATCAGAATTGAGCACAGGAGTGGAATGTATTCCTGTAGCACAAAGGGACATGGTTTCATTCCAAAGAACCAAAATCATCATCATCATCATCATCATCATCATCATCATCATCATCATCATCATAATCATCAACAATAAAACTATCTTTGAAAAAAACAAATTTTCAAAAACACTTGGTCACTGATCTAAATCACTCTTAGGATGCCACACACATGGTGGGGCTGGTGGGTGTGCAGGACAGATTTGTACAGCAGGTTGCCCTGATTCTTCCAGTCCCTACTTGTTTCAATCATCTGGGGACCAGGAATCATCCCACTTTTGGTTTGAAGGCAGGCACACTGAAAAATGCTGAATTGCATTTTCTCATTTTCCCCTCCAAAATTTCCTTGCTAACTTCTTTATTTTCTTCCTCATTTTGCCTCTCTCCTAGTTTTTCATAAAACCCTCTAGAGCAGGAGACTTTTTTCTTTCCATTTTGTGTTTTTTTGTATGGGTTATTTGAACTCCTTCCTGCCTGGCAATGTAGCAATTTTATCTTAAAAATGTAATTTTTAAATTTTTGTCTTTTTTGTTATCCCCATTACCTAAGAAATACGCACATAATTATTGAAATATTTATGCTGGCACTTGATCTACTTCTATCTTGGTTTGTAGGTTCTACTAATGTTTTTTTTTTTTTTTTTTTTTTTTTTTGTCCCAAAGGGACATTCTTTGCCTGGCTACAAAAAAATGCTGTGGGCATACCAGGATCATTGGTATTACCCTAGAATCTAAAGGAAATTTAGAAGGAAAGAACTTCTGAGTCACAATGAGCTTCTGATCATGGCCCCAACAGATGATTCATTATAGTTTGAGAGATCTAGGATAAATTTTGCTGGAATCCATTGCCTCTACCTTAACTTGAATGTAGCTCTGGGTTTCTCCCTAGGATGTTACCCTCACATGAAAGTTGGGTCAAGCTATGACCTTTCCAAATTTAGTTTTAGATATCTGTGAATTTGGGGACCACTCTCTAACCATTCCTATTTCTTTCCACTTTCCTAATTGGTGTTTCTACCCTATACATTTTTTGTACAGAGTAGCAACACATTTGGTGTCATTAGATTTTATACATGAAGAATCCTTTGTGATAAACAACCATAACAATGTGGGAATTTCTTCTTCACTCCTCAATTTTATTCCATTCCAACTGTGACTAAGTCAGGAATGTTGGAAAATTTTTACTTTACACTTCATTCAGCTTTGGACCTGGAAACTCAAAAATGCTTTTCATATTTTGAAAATGTCTCTTTCATTTCTATTTTACTTTGATGGAAGTATGCCTCAAAATGCAACTCATAATTCAGATGTATTTTAGCAATAACCCCAGTTTAACCTGTGACAGAAACCTCATACAATATGACTCCTTATATTTCTTTTTCCATACTAGATAATACATACACTCTTGGAACAATTACAATATTTTAGTGCTCTTGCTTTAAAGCAATATGCTCACCAATGTCTTTTGCATTCTTACCTTCTCCATGTTCATTTGTTCTATTCTTTGCTTGTGTATAGGACTCAACAGATATACTGGAAGCACAATCTTCTGTAGGTTGCTTATAGACACTCTGGGGAAATTAATACCAATAATAAGTTGCATGAAGTTTTCATCATCACATATTACTTATCACCATATATATATTTGTGAAATCATCAGAATTAGAATATACATGAGTGCATTTTGAACAAGAATATATTGTCCAAGTTTCACTATCCTAGGCAGTTCAGGTTAACTGATCTCATACATCATTCTGGCTACTGATTGGATAACGCCAAGATGAGGGACATAGGAACTGTGTTCCCTCAGAATATACACACTGACAAGCATATACCCCAAACAACTAGCATCAGTATATAATCAGTCAACATTGCACTGCCCAGCAGTTCTAAAAATGCTTTGAATGACTTTTAAGAATGGCACTTGGTGTTCCATAGCATTTTAAATTTGAGTGGCCAATTTTTTATTCTGAAAGAATGATACTTCGTAACATGAGAGTTTCAATTCTGTCACCTTGTGTAGGAATGATAAACTGCTATAATTGCTTCATTTATTCATCAGAGACTTCAAACACTTGATGCATTTCAGCAAAATATTTACCACATCAAAACTTATTTTAAAAAAGTAAAATATAGTGATGAAATGTGTATGTATGTAACATGAACATAACAGCACACACACTTGTGTAAAGTATGCAACACTTTCATTGGAGAAGAAACTAAGAGGTATTTCAAAAGAGAAAGGTGACTCCCATTTGTGAAATGCTGACGATTTGCAGAGGTGGGAGTCATTTGAACTGGTGCATTGCTGCTTGAAGTAAAAGACAGGCTGTGGGAAATCACGGGAGTGACACAATGGACAGCCTGTGACAACATGAAACCAGAAATATGAGATACTCAAAGAGGAAATGCATTCGTGGAAGAAATTGTATAAAGCCGGAGTAGGGAAAACTAGCTTCCTCTGAGAGAGGAATATGCTGACTGGTGAGCTGAGGAGAATCTCACCCATCCAATTAGGAAATGGAGAAAAGAAAGAGATAGATGTTCTCAGAACCACAAACACAAGTTCATTATCAATACAGAAAATACATCTAGCATTCAGGGAAGTACCCTCCCAAACTCCATTGATATTTCAGCTCATGCCATCCAACGAGGCATTCTTCAAGACTTTAAACAATAAGTGCTGCAGACGATGTGGGTAAAAATGTACAACCATACATTGTGGGACTGAAAATCAGGACTTCCCATCTGAAAACCAGTATGGAGAGTCAACAGAAGATCAGGAATATGAACATCCTGTGCCCACGGTTTCCCAATCCTTGTTCTTATACCCAATTGACAATGATTCTGTATACACATGAGACACTGGAACTTCAAGGTTTACAGTGGTTTCTATCACAATTAGAAAGATATGAATTGAGCCCAGATGCACCTTAACACAAAAATGGATAAATAAACACCTAGAAATGTGGCACTGAATTTGAGCAAACTAGTTTTTCATGATACACCATCATGTCAAAATGATTCCTCATATAGCATATAAAAGCACTGCCCTAAAAATTTCTAAAATATAAAACCTGAAACAACAAAATCCCTTAAGTTTCTACAAGGATGATATTTTAAAGCAAACAATTAGGAAACTTATTATTTTAAGGCAAAATTGAACTTTTTCAGCAAAGGAAAGACTTCATTTTCCCCGCAATGTCAAGGAATATTTGATGTAATCCAAACCTACCAGGCAGAATCTGAGCAGGTGTTTAGGAGCCTCTCCACTCCTTTTACTTTATCGCAACTTTGTTCCTGGGATATCCGAAAAATTTTACCCAGTTTTTTCCTAACATTTCAAAGACTGAACTCGGCATAAAAAATGTGGTTTGGAGGTACCCATAACCGTATTCAAGGTGGGAGCAGTAGAGAAACCCAGACATAGAACTGACCAGAGAGCTGGCACCTGGAGTCTTTGTTAAGAATAGTAGTTCATGGCACTCTCATGCATCATGGTGCTTGCAGCTCTGTGACAGCAAGGGCCAAGGCTAAATCTGATAGACAAAGGGCAGCCTGCAGTACCATAAACATGAAATGAATACTAGGCAAGGTCAACCCACTCTACTGAGAATAATTTAGAATATTTACACCCCTATTAACATTACACAGGCAGTCAAAGGCACCCTCTTAAGAATTACAATATTGCCCTGAGTACATGGGCTCTCAGTGGTGTCTCATCAGGAAACACTGCATCCCTTACACCTCCATGATTCAGTAGCCAGGTATCCTCCCACAATTTTAGTTGGTTACTCGTATGGGCTCAGAATTGTGAGTAACACGCATGTGCTGACAGCTCTCATCAGGAAGAGGTGTGTTGCTGCTGTGGACATTCTGTAGAGTAGAGGTTCACAGCGGTACTGTCCCTTTCAAACTGGTGCTTTGGGAATAATGAACGTGAGCAAGAATTGCTAGTTGAGAATTCAAGGGACAGAAGATCCCATGAGTCCTGGGGCAGAATCAGGTAGAATGGTATTTTCACTGAGTTCTCAGAAGAAGTCACAGATTCTGAAACCAGACCATGTCTCCCATGCTTCAAGAGATTATAGGAAAAGGCCTCAGTGACTTGGAATCATGCACAGTACAAGACCACTGAGTTGGGGTGGGGATGTGGCTCAAGCGGTGTGCACTCCTCTGGAATGCATGCGGTCCCGGTTCGATCCTAAGCACCACATAAAAACAAAGATGTTGTGTCCACTGAAAACTAACAAATAAATATTAAAAAATTCTCTCTCTCTCTCTCTCTCTCTCTCTCTCTCTCTCTGTGTGTGTCTCTCTCTCTCTCTCTCTCTCTCTCTCTCTCTCTCTCTTTTAAAAAAAGACCACTGAGAAAGGAATTCCATAATTGGGGTCTGCATTACAGATTAGACCCCAGCCTTCATGGATCACTAGGTTTATCAGGCAATTTCTACATCCATAGACCCATGTCTCTGAGTACAAAATCAAATACTGAGAGTAATTTGCTTTGTAACTTTCAAAGTTCCCTCAGCATTATCTGAGAGGTGTTGGGGAGCAAGGAGTAGAGGAGATCCACTTGATCACACCAATGTCAGGGAAGGCCTTTTTGAGCTAGAGCAGATAAAGAAACTGATGGACAATATTTGCATCCTCCAAACGATAAAAAGCTTTAGCTTTCCAAAATTAGGAATCCTGGACAGAAGTGTCTCCATTTCAGTTATATTAGTTTAAGGGAATTGTGAAGGTTTTCATGATTTTGTTTGTGCCTTTTTTTTCACAATATATACTATTTTCTAAGATTTTTTGTTCAGTTTTCATTTTATTTCCTTTATTACATTTTTATTCTTATTTTATATTCTTTTCTATTCTCATTAATATTGAAATTCATCCTCATTTGCTCTTCAATCTCTGCTTACTATCACCACTTTCATTATCTGCTCTTTTTAAAATTTATCATGATAATTTTATTGTCACTAATGACTTTTTTCTAGTCTTATGAGTATTATTATTTCCTATGAACTTCGATTAATTATTAAGTATTATAGAAACCACATTAAATATACAGTTTATTTATATGCATGTTTTGCTTTAAGCTATGATTGTTCCTAGAGGGTTATCTTTCTCCTTGATGAGATACTGGTGAGTAAATATTGTATGTTACATATGCTCATTTGGGAATTTGATTCTGAACATGATGGCCTGACCCAAACACATCCCAAAGACAAATCTGTACACTAAAAGGACTCATACATAACAGTTGAACTGAAATGCTTGCAAATTCTGCTCCTAAACTATAGGGCATTAAGATACCACAAAAATTTTGCAAGTTCCCAGGAACTGCATCCAAGTTCTTTTGACTAATGTCCACTTCAGAAGTGGAATAAAAATGTTTAGTAATTTTCTTGATTTCTTGCATGAAAAGTAAAGGAACTAAAAGTTTTTGTTCGTACTCTAACAGGATTGACGGATACACCCTGAAAGGTCCTGATTCTATAATAGGCTGTTTGGTTTCTCCTTTCAGTCTATTTCCTGCCTCAGCCTACATACTGGAGTGTGTAGGGAGATTGGAGTCTTTAATACCAGCATGGATTACTGGTAATGGGAAACTAAAATTTTGAGCCTTTGGGAATGATGATCTTTAACATGAATGTGTTCACTGGCCATTTCAATTATATACTCTCCAACTTTCAACTGGATCTTTCCGAGTCTTAGATTTAATCCTCATTATGTGAGGAGTTCACACAGAAGAAAATTGAAACAATACTCAAAAAATCTCCTCACATTACTAGATGAAGGTTACTTTTAAGCTTCTGCTTACATGATTTCTAAAGCTATTTTCATGTTCATGTTGTGTTACATTTTTAGACTTAAATATTAAATAGTGATCTTGATATCTAAGTATGTATTGTGTGATGTCATTTTGTTTGGCATAATTTCCTTCCCATCAAAGAAGAGAAATAGACCATGAATTTAAATTGACAAATTTACTTACCTGTCCATGGCTTTTTTCCATGCCATCAACCCTCTCCTTCAATTCTTCTGATGACATATGGGAATGTGAATCTGGGGATAAATGCATAGATGTACTTAATTAAACTACTTAAAAAAGTTAGACTGAGTGAAAATCTAGCCAACTAAAAACATAATTGTAATAATCATACCATTTGATTTTCACAATGATACGTTTTAGTTAAGTTTAATTTTAGGTGAATGTTTAGGCTTTTGGAAATTCCTGGATTCTTGTGTGAGCTTGTTGGCTGTACCCAGAGCCCTGTGTATCCTTGGCAAGAACTCAAGTACTTACTTCGAATAAAAGGCCTTCATTTGTATTTATTTATTTATTTTTTTGAAGACAGAGTGAATATTCCCTGGCTCACTGGGAACCTGACATCAGCCTGCCTCAGTCTCTAACTAAGCTGAAATTACAGATGAATCCCAGGGTGTATTGAGAGATTTAGCAGGGGTTTTTACTAATCTAATGCTTCAACAAAACAAGCGTTCACCATATTCATTGAACATGATATCTCAAAGATTCAACCACTCAAAGAAAAATGATATTTTGCAGAAAAAAATGCTAAAATTACAATGGGAAGAAGAAACTTCACACTGTTTACTATGTCTTTTTCCTAATACTAATTTTTAATGAACCACTGCATGTAACTTTGGTGTCAACAAAAAAGTATGTGTATATATGATCACTGTGATATTGTTGACAGTGAACCACATATTCCGTTCCTTTCCTTTTGCTGCGTTTCTTCAGTTAGGATTCACTCTGTTTTTGGAAGCATTACTCATGGTGCCTATTATTCCTGACATAAACTGTTTTTGCTTCTCTGGTGTTAGCTACCTCAGACCATGACCCACTATTATACTGAGTAATAATCAGTTGGCCTGTAAGTTATTGGTTCTCTGTCTACTTCACTAGTTCCAGGACTTCAGGAGATACTTTTACAACACACAGGTTTGAAGACCCCATAATTGAGTGTCAGGTAAGTGCCTGAGATTGCAATAACACTTGGCGTGGATGCTTTCTTTTCTAGAGGTAGGGATGAACAGAGACTTGAGGAGTGAGGCCATCAGCCAGAGGCAGAGAATGGTGAAAATGTGAAAGGCTATAGCATGACATAGAGACAAGAGTTAAGGGGGACGGTATATGTCTGATGATACAGGAATTGGTGAAAACTGCCAGAAGATCATGCAGGTAGAAACGGGCTAAACATACAGTTAGGAAGAATTTGCATTAGGAAAGATGCCTCAAAATGTTGAGATGGTTCGACAGACACATAGCAAACACTTTCATCTAGGCCATGAATCCATATATAGCTGGAAGTATCTCAAATCTGTGGGCACATGAGCTTGAGGGGCATGATCATGAATGGAGATGAATAAAGAGAATGCAAAAGTGCACTATGGGGTTGATGCAGGACTGAATGAAGGAATGTCTTCAAAAGGATCTGGGTTCTGTTTTTACCATACAGAGGTAAGAGACAAACAACAAGTCAAAGAATAATGAGCAAAGACTCCATTGGGATGTGGAAGAATTTATGGATTGATTACTCTGAGATAAAATTTCAGGAAAGAGTGTTCACCAGCAAACGTTCACTTTAGAAGCAAGGGATAAACTAAAGTATATATGATCATACATTTTATTATTTCTTGCCTCAAACTGACCACAAGAGTTGTCAAAGTCAGTACCTAAGTAGCATAAAAGCAAGTTTGATCCAGTTGGTTGATACACTAGATGTCAGAGTAGAGTGCACATTGTCTTTTAAATTAGATTTTCCTGTATTTCACAGACCGGCCTTGACATCTTGGCTTCAAGAAAAATACAAGTCCTCATAATCTCAGGATTCTGGATTTCAATCCTGCTCCCCTGGACCTATTTTTGAAATTGGGGAGGGAAGAAAAATCAGCCTCACAATCCAAATGACAAGTGTTGTGACTCCGATTTGGGAAGTTTGATTGCAGAAACACCTATGATACTGGTTATTTTAAAACATCTTGTCCTCATAGATTTACAGAAATATTTTGAAATGTGCATGCATCACCAACACAGACCTGATGGAGCAAATCCTCCCAACACACGGCACAAATGGATATATCAGGAGTGAAAAGTTTGCTATCATTTGCAAGGTTTAATCATAGGTGGTTTTATAGAAGTTGTACTGCAAAAGTTACCTGATTTCTGTTTTACTTCTCGCTTCCACCATTTTTGTTTTTTGAGAGGTGTATCTTTGCTTTTAATGGTAGGCTTGATGTGCTTGAAGACAAGATAATACGTGAATATTTTAAAGTGCATAGAGCATGCATTTAAAAATATAACATAAATATAGAAGATGATTTACCTTGTATAAAGCATGTACGTCTTTAGATACTGAAAAGGAAATGAAATACATAATCAATAAAACCTGAATATAAAAAACCCCACACACTCGTATTCCTACTAAGTGAGTACAGAGCTCAGTTCAAGTGATAACTATTTTTGTTAGCATTGATAAAGATTACATTAGCTTTGGAGTTTTAAGTTTGGGTATTTTTGTTGATCACAAGACTGAAATGATCTAAATGAATATTGACAATATATCTTTAGTAAATAAGTCTTGCAGGTAAGTTTCAAATGGTAAGATCACCTTTGTGATCATTATGAATACTTCAGCAAGGGTACATATACAAATGTGAAGATGCAGCATGCTGGAGACCACAGAGATCTGTATTCAGAGAAGGAAAGAGGAATCCAGAGAATTTCAATGTCAAGGCTAAAGTAGTCAGATGGCAGCATATAAGTCAAGTGACCTAAGAATTGTTTAACCCATTTTATTATACCTAAGTATCCTCTACCTCAAGATCCAGGACAAGGTGTATTTTATTTCTTATCAGTTTTTTTTTGCCTGAACTAATTGGATCAGATATATGCATTTAGAATAACAGCTAATATGAACATGATTGTTTTTTCATACCCATCTGGGACCGTGGCACATCTTCTAATCCTGCTTCCTCTGTTTTAGTGGATATCATGTTACCCTTTTCACCCTTGTATGAAGATACAGGTCCTGCATCTTAAAAAATATGAGAAAGCATAAAGAATTTAGATATGGTCATCCACAGCAATCTGTGATCCGAAAGCAGGCAGAATTGACAGGACTCAAGAGACTGTCATATAAACACATTAGTAACAGTCTTAGTATTAGAGGAATAAATTCCATAAGGAATTCTAGTTTAAAAATGAGTCTGCCGTAACACATACAGTCATGATTTCACACATTTTTTTGAGTGTGCTGGCCGATCCAAAAATTAGTTATCAGAATTGAGCACAGGAGTGGAATGTATTCCTGTAGCACAAAGGGACATGGTTTCATTCCAAAGAACCAAATTCATCATCATCATCATCATCATCATCATCATCATCATCATCATAATCATCAACAATAAAACTATCTTTGAAAAAAACAAATTTTCAAAAACACTTGGTCACTGATCTAAATCACTCTTAGGATGCCACACACATGGTGGGGCTGGTGGGTGTGCAGGACAGATTTGTACAGCAGGTTGCCCTGATTCTTCCAGTCCCTACTTGTTTCAATCATCTGGGGACCAGGAATCATCCCACTTTTGGTTTGAAGGCAGGCACACTGAAAAATGCTGAATTGCATTTTCTCATTTTCCCCTCCAAAATTTCCTTGCTAACTTCCTTATTTTCTTCCTCATTTTGCCTCTCTCCTAGTTTTTCATAAAACCCTCTAGAGCAGGAGACTTTTTTCTTTCCATTTTGTGTTTTTTTGTATGGGTTATTTGAACTCCTTCCTGCCTGGCAATGTAGCAATTTTATCTTAAAAATGTAATTTTTAAATTTTTGTCTTTTTTGTTATCCCCATTACCTAAGAAATACGCACATAATTATTGCAATATTTATGCTGGCACTTGATCTACTTCTATCTTGGTTTGTAGGTTCTACTAGTGTTTTTTTGTTGTTGTTGTTTTGTTTTCTGTTTTTTTTTTTTTTTTTTTTTTTTTGTCCCAAAGGGACATTCTTTGCCTGCCTACAAAAAAATGCTGTGGGCATACCAGGATCATTGGTATCACCGTAGAATCTAAAGGAAATTTAGAAGGAAAGAACTTCTGAGTCACAATGAGCTTCTGATCATGGCCCCAACAGATGATTCATTATAGTTTGAGAGATCTGGGATAAATTTTGCTGGAATCCATTGCCTCTACCTTAACTTGAATGTAGCTCTGGGTTTCTCCCTAGGATGTTACCCTCACATGAAAGTTGGGTCAAGCTATGACCTTTCCAAATTTAGTTTTAGATATCTGTGAATTTGGGGACCACTCTCTAACCATTCCTATTTCTTTCCACTTTCCTAATTGGTGTTTCTACCCTATACATTTTTTGTACAGAGTAGCAACACATTTGGTGTCATTAGATTTTATACATGAAGAATCCTTTGTGATAAACAACCATAACAATGTGGGAATTTCTTCTTCACTCCTCAATTTTATTCCATTCCAACTGTGACTAAGTCAGGAATGTTGGAAAATTTTTACTTTACACTTCATTCAGCTTTGGACCTGGAAACTCAAAAATGCTTTTCGTATTTTGAAAATGCTGCTCTTTCCCCCCCCTCTTATGTAAGTGAGAGTCCTTCCTTCCACTGAGTACAACTGCTACCTCTTCCTTCATTGACTCCCTGTAATTAATGCCTGTCTCAGTGCTCATATCCTCTTCTTCTCTTTCATTTCTATTTTACTTTGATGGAAGTATGCCTCAAAATGCAACTCATAATTCAGATGTTTTTAGCAATAACCCCAGTTTAACCTGTGACAGAAACCTCATACAATATGACTCCTTATATTTCTTTTTCCATACTAGATAATACATACACTCTTGGAACAATTACAATATTTTAGTGCTCTTGCTTTAAAGCAATATGCTCACCAATGTCTTTTGCATTTTTGTCATTTTTACCTTCTCCATGTTCATTTGTTCTATTCTTTGCTTGTGTATAGGACTCAACAGATATACTGGAAGCACAATCTTCTGTAGGTTGCTTACAGACACTCTGGGGAAAGTAATACCAATAATAAGTTGCATGAAGTTTTCATCATCGCATATTACTTATCACCATATATATATTTGTGAAATCATCAGAATTAGAAATTACATGATTGCATTTTGAACAAGAATATATTGTACAAGTTTCACTGTCCTAGGCAGTTCAGGTTAACTGAGCTCATATATCATTCTGGCTACTGATTGGATAACGCCAAGATGAGGAACATAGGAACTGTGTTCCCTCAGAATATACACACTGACAAGCATATACCCCAAACAACCAGCATCAGTATATAATCAGTCAACTTTGCACTGCCCAGCAGTTCTGAAAATGCTTTGAATGACTTTTAAGAATGGCACTTGGTGTTCCATAGCATTTTAAATTTGAGTGGCCAATTTTTAATTCTGAAAGAATGATACTTCGTAAGATGAGAGTTTCAATTGTGTCACCTTGTGTAGGAATGATAAACTGCTATAATTGCTTCATTTATTCATCAGAGACTTCAAACACTTGATGCATATCAGCAAAATATCTACCAAATCAAAACTTATTTTAAAAAAGTAAAATATAGTGAGGAAATGTGTCTGTATGTAACATGAACATAACAGCACACACACTTGGGTAAAGTATGCAACACTTTCATTGGAGAAGAAACTAAGAGGTATTTCAAAAGAGAAAGGTGACTCCCATTTGTGAAATGCTGACGATTTGCAGAGGTGGGAGTCATTTGAACTGGTGCATTGCTGCTTGAAGTAAAAGACAGGCTGTGGGAAATCACAGGAGTGACACAATGGACAGCCTGTGACAAGATGAAACCAGAAATATGAGATACTCAAAGAGGAAATGCATTCGTGGAAGAAATTGTATAAAGCCGGAGTAGGGAAAACTAGCTTGCTCAGAGAGAGGAATATGCTGACTGGTGAGCTGAGGAGAATCTCACCCATCCAATTAGGAAATGGAGAAAAGAAAGAGATAGATGTTCTCAGAACCACAAACACAAGTTCATTATCAATACAGAAAATACATCTAGCATTCAGGGAAGTACCCTCCCAAACTCCATTGATATTTCAGCTCATGCCATCCAAAGAGGCATTCTTCAAGACTTTAAACAATAAGTGCTGCAGACGATGTGGGTAAAAATGTACAACCATACATTGTGGGACTGAAAAACAGGACTTCCCATCTGAAAAGCAGTATGGAGAGTCATCAGACGATCAGGAATATGAACATCCTGTGCCCATGTTTCCCAATCCTTGTTCTTATACCCAATTGACAATGATTCTGTATACACATGAGACACTGGAACTTCAAGGTTTACAGTGGTTTCTATCACAATTAGAAAGATATGAATTGAGCCCAGATGCACCTTAACACAAAAATGGATAAATAAACACCTAGAAACGTGGCACTGAATTTGAGCAAACTAGTTTTTCATGATACACCATCATGTCAAAATGATTCCTCATATAGCATATAAAAGCACTGCCCTAAAAATTTCTAAAATATAAAACCTGAAACAAGAAAATCCCTTAAGTTTCTACAAGGATGATATTTTAAAGCAAACAATTAGGAAACTTATTATTTTAAGGCAAAATTGAACTTTTTCAGCAAAGGAAAGACTTCATTTTCCCCGCAATGTCAAGGAATATTTGATGTAATCCAAACCTACCAGGCAGAATCTGAGCAGGTGTTTAGGAGCCTCTCCACTCCTTTTACTTTATCGCAACTTTGTTCCTGGGATATTCAAAATATTTTACCCAGTGTTTTCCTAACATTTCAAAGACTGAACTTGGCATATAAATGTTGTTTGGAGGTACCCATAACCATATTCAAGGTGGGAGCAGGAGAGAAACCCAGACATAGAGCTGCCCAGAGAGCTGACACCTGGAGTCTTTGTTAAGTATAGTAGTTCATGGCACTCTCATGCATCATGGTGCTTGCAGCTCTGTGACAGCAAGGGCCAAGGCTAAATCTGATAGACAAAGGGCAGCCTGCAGTACCATTAACATGAAATGAATACTAGGCATGGTCAACCCACTCTACTGAGAATAATTTAGAATATTTACACCCCTATTAACATTACACAGGCAGTCAAAGGCACCCTCTTAAGTATTACAATATTGCCTGAGTACATGGGCTCTCAGTGGTGTCTCATCAGGAAACACTGCATCCCTTACACCTCCATGATTCAGTAGCCAGGTATCCTCCCACAATTTTAGTTGGTTACTCGTATGGGCTCAGAATTGTGAGTAACACGCATGTGCTGACAGCTCTCATCAGGAAGAGGTGTGTTGCTGCTGTGGACATTCTGTAGAGTAGAGGTTCACAGCGGTACTGTCCCTTTCAAACTGGTGCTTTGGGAATAATGAACGTGAGCAAGAACTGCTAGTTGAGAATTCAAGGGACAGAAGATCCCATGAGTCCTGGGGCAGAATCAGGTAGAATGGTATTTTCACTGAGTTCTCAGAAGAAGTCACAGATTCTGAAACCAGACCATATCTCCCATGCTTCAAGAGATTATAGGAAAAGGCCTCAGTGACTTGGAATCATGCACATTACAAGACCACTGAGTTGGGGTGGGGATGTGGCTCAAGCGGTGTGCACTCATCTGGAATGCATGCGGTCCAGGTTCGATCCTAAGCACCACATACACACAAAGATGTTGTGTCCACTGAAAACTAACAAATAAATATTAAAAAATTCTCTCTCTCTCTCTCTCTCTCGATGTGAGTGTGTGTGTGTGTCTCTCTCTGTCTCTCTCTCTCTCTCTTTGAAAAAAAGACCACTGAGAAAGGAATTCCATAATTGGGGTCTGCATTACAGATTAGTCTTCAGCCTTCATGAATCACTGGGTTTATCAGGCAATTTTTACATCCATAGACCCATGTCTCTGAGTACAAAATCAAATACTGAGAGTAATTTGCTTTGTAACTTTCAAAGTTCCCTCAGCATTATCTGAGAGGTGTTGGGGAGCAAGGAGCAGAGGAGATCCACTTGATCACACCAATGTCAGGGAAGGCCTTTTTGAGCTAGAGCAGATAAAGAAACTGATGGACAATATTTGCATCCTCCAAACGATAAAAAGCTTTAGCTTTCCAAAATTAGGAATCCTGGACAGAAGTGTCTCCATTTCAGTTATATTAGTTTAAGGGAATTGTGAAGGTTTTCATGATTTTGTTTGTGCCTTTTTTTTTCACAATATATATGATTTTCTAAGATTTTTTGTTCAGTTTTCATTTTATTTCCTTTATTACATTTTTATTCTTATTTTATATTCTTTTCTATTCTCATTAATATTGAAATTCATCCTCATTTGCTCTTCAATCTCTGCTTACTATCACCACTTTCATTATCTGCTCTTTTTAAAATTTATCATGATAATTTTATTGTCACTAATGACTTTTTTCTAGTCTTATGAGTATTATTATTTCCTATGAACTTCGATTAATTATTAAGTATTATAGAAACCACATTAAATATACAGTTTATTTATATGCATGTTTTGCTTTAAGCTATGATTGTTCCTAGAGGGTTATCTTTCTCCTTGATGAGATACTGGTGAGTAAATATTGTATGTTACATATGCTCATTTGGGAATTTGATTCTGAACATGATGGCCTGACCCAAACACATCCCAAAGACAAATCTGTACACTAAAAGGACTCATACATAACAGTTGAACTGAAATGCTTGCAAATTCTGCTCCTAAACTATAGGGCATTAAGATACCACAAAAATTTTGCAAGTTCCCAGGAACTGCATCCAAGTTCTTTTGACTAATGTCCACTTCAGAAGTGGAATAAAAATGTTTAGTAATTTTCTTGATTTCTTGCATGAAAAGTAAAGGAACTAAAAGTTTTTGTTCGTACTCTAACAGGATTGACAGATACACCCTGAAAGGTCCTGATTCTATAATAGGCTGTTTGGTTTCTCCTTTAAGTCTATTTCCTGCCTCAGCCTACATACTGGAGTGTGTAGGGAGATTGGAGTCTTTAATACCAGCATGGATTACTGGTAATGGGAAACTAAAATTTTGAGCCTTTGGGAATGATGATCTTTAACATGAATGTGTTCACTGGCCATTTCAATTATATACTCTCCAACTTTCAACTGGATCTTTCCGAGTCTTAGATTTAATCCTCATTATGTGAGGAGTTCACACAGAAGAAAATTGAAACAATACTCAAAAAATCTCCTCACATTACTAGATGAAGGTTACTTTTAAGCTTCTGCTTACATGATTTCTAAAGCTATTTTCATGTTCATGTTGTGTTACATTTTTAGACTTAAATATTAAATAGTGATCTTGATATCTAAGTATGTATTGTGTGATGTCATTTTGTTTGGCATAATTTCCTTCCCATCAAAGAAGAGAAATAGACCATGAATTTAAATTGACAAATTTACTTACCTGTCCATGGCTTTTTTCCATGCCATCAACCCTCTCCTTCAATTCTTCTGATGACATATGGGAATGTGAATCTGGGGATAAATGCATAGATGTACTTAATTAAACTACTTAAAAAAGTTAGACTGAGTGAAAATCTAGCCAACTAAAAACATAATTGTAATAATCATACAATTTGATTTTCACAATGATACGTTTTAGTTAAGTTTAATTTTAGGTGAATGTTTAGGCTTTTGGAAATTCCTGGATTCTTGTGTGAGCTTGTTGGCTGTACCCAGAGCCATGTGTATCCTTGGCAAGAACGCAAGTACTTACTTCGAATAAAAGGCCTTCATTTGTATTTATTTATTTATTTTTTTGAAGACAGAGTGAATATTCCCTGGCTCACTGGGAACCTGACATCAGCCTGCCTCAGTCTCTAACTAAGCTGAAATTACAGATGAATCCCAGGGTGTATTGAGAGATTTAGCAGGGGTTTTTACTAATCTAATGCTTCAACAAAACAAGAGTTCACCATATTCATTGCACATGATATCTCAAAGATTCAACCACTCAAAGAAAAATGATATTTTGCAGAAAAAAATGCTAAAATTACAATGGGAAGAAGAAACTTCACACTGTTTACTATGTCTTTTTCCTAATACTAATTTTTAATGAACCACTGCATGTAACTTTGGTGTCAACAAAAAAGTATGTGTATATATGATCACTGTGATATTTTTGACAGTGAACCACATATTCCGTTCCTTTCCTTTTGCTGCGTTTCTTCTGTTAGGATTCACTCTGTTTTTGGAAGCATTACTCATGGTGCCTATTATTCCTGACATAAACTGTTTTTGCTTCTCTGGTGTTAGCTACCTCAGACCATGACCCACTATTATACTGAGTAATAATCAGTTGGCCTGTAAGTTATTGGTTCTCTGTCTACTTCACTAGTTCCAGGACTTCAGGAGATACTTTTACAACACACAGGTTTGAAGACCCCATAATTGAGTGTCAGGTAAGTGCCTGAGATTGCAATAACACTTGGCGTGGATGCTTTCTTTTCTAGAGGTAGGGATGAACAGAGACTTGAGGAGTGAGGCCATCAGCCAGAGGCAGAGAATGGTGAAAATGTGAAAGGCTATAGCATGACATAGAGACAAGAGTTAAGGGGGACGGTATATGTCTGATGATACAGGAATTGGTGAAAACTGCCAGAAGATCATGCAGGTAGAAACGGGCTAAACATACAGTTAGGAAGAATTTGCATTAGGAAAGATGCCTCAAAATGTTGAGATGGTTCGACAGACACATAGCAAACACTTTCATCTAGGCCATGAATCCATATATAGCTGGAAGTATCTCAAATCTGTGGGCACATGAGCTTGAGGGGCATGATCATGAATGGAGATGAATAAAGAGAATGCAAAAGTGCACTATGGGGTTGATGCAGGACTGAATGAAGGAATGTCTTCAAAAGGATCTGGGTTCTGTTTTTACCTTACAGAGGTAAGAGACAAACAACAAGTCAAAGAATAATGAGCAAAGACTCCATTGGGATGTGGAAGAATTTATGGATTGATTACTCTGAGATAAAATTTCAGGAAAGAGTGTTCACCAGCAAACGTTCACTTTAGAAGCAAGGGATAAACTAAAGTATATATGATCATACATTTTATTATTTCTTGCCTCAAACTGACCACAAGAGTTGTCAAAGTCAGTACCTAAGTAGCATAAAAGCAAGTTTGATCCAGTTGGTTGATACACTAGATGTCAGGGTAGAGTGCACATTGTCTTTTAAATTAGATTTTCCTGTATTTCACAGACCGGCCTTGACATCTTGGCTTCAAGAAAAATACAAGTCCTCATAATCTCAGGATTCTGGATTTCAACCTGCTCCCCTGGACCTATTTTTGAAATTGGGGAGGGAAGAAAAATCAGCCTCACAATCCAAATGACAAGTGTTGTGACTCCGATTTGGGAAGTTTGATTGCAGAAACACCTATGATACTGGTTATTTTAAAACATCTTGTCCTCATAGATTTACAGACATATTTTGAAATGTGCATGCATCACCAACACAGACCTGATGGAGCAAATCCTCCCAACACACGGCACACATGAATATATCAGGAGTGAAAAGTTTGCTATCATTTGCAAGGTTTAATCATAGGTGGTTTTATAGAAGTTGGACTGCAAAAGTTACCTGATTTCTGTTTTACTTCTCGCTTCCACCATTTTTGTTTTTTGAGAGGTGTATCTTTGCTTTTAATGGTAGGCTTGATGTGCTTGAAGACAAGATAATACGTGAATATTTTAAAGTGCATAGAGCATGCATTTAAAAATATAACATAAATATAGAAGATGATTTACCTTGTATAAAGCATGTACGTCTTTAGATACTGAAAAGGAAATGAAATACATAATCAATAAAACCTGAATATAAAAAACCCCACACACTCATATTCCTACTAAGTGAGTACAGAGCTCAGTTCAAGTGATAACTATTTTTGTTAGCATTGATAAAGATTACATTAGCTTTGGAGTTTTAAGTTTGGGTATTTTTGTTGATCACAAGACTGAAATGATCTAAATGAATATTGACAATATATCTTTAGTAAATAAGTCTTGCAGGTAAGTTTCAAATGGTAAGATCACCTTTGTGATCATTATGAATACTTCAGCAAGGGTACATATACAAATGTGAAGATGCAGCATGCTGGAGACCACAGAGATCTGTATTCAGAGAAGGAAAGAGGAATCCAGAGAATTTCAATGTCAAGGCTAAAGTAGTCAGATGGCAGCATATAAGTCAAGTGACCTAAGAATTGTTTAACCCATTTTATTATACCTAAGTATCCTCTACCTCAAGATCCAGGACAAGGTGTATTTTATTTCTTATCAGTTTTTTTTTGCCTGAACTAATTGGATCAGATATATGCATTTAGAATAACAGCTAATATGAACATGATTGTTTTTTCATACCCATCTGGGACCGTGGCACATCTTCTAATCCTGCTTCCTCTGTTTTAGTGGATATCATGTTACCCTTTTCACCCTTGTATGAAGATACAGGTCCTGCATCTTAAAAAATATGAGAAAGCATAAAGAATTTAGATATGGTCATCCACAGCAATCTGTGATCCGAAAGCAGGCAGAATTGACAGGACTCAAGAGACTGTCATATAAACACATTAGTAACAGTCTTAGTATTAGAGGAATAAATTCCATAAGGAATTCTAGTTTAAAAATGAGTCTGCCATAACACATACAGTCATGATTTCACACATTTTTTTGAGTGTGCTGGCCGATCCAAAAATCAGTTATCAGAATTGAGCACAGGAGTGGAATGTATTCCTGTAGCACAAAGGGACATGGTTTCATTCCAAAGAACCAAAATCATCATCATCATCATCATCATCATCATCATCATCATCGTCATCATTATCAATAAAACTATCTTTGAAAAAAACAAATTTTCAAAAACACTTGGTCACTGATCTAAATCACTCTTAGGATGCCACACACATGGTGGGGCTGGTGGGTGTACAGGACAGATTTGTACAGCAGGTTGCCCTGATTCTTCCAGTCCCTACTTGTTTCAATCATCTGGGGACCAGGAATCATCCCACTTTTGGTTTGAAGGCAGGCACACTGAAAAATGCTGAATTGCATTTTCTCATTTTCCCTCCAAAATTTCCTTGCTAACTTCTTTATTTTCTTCCCCATTTTGCCTCTCTCCTAGTTTTTCATAAAACCCTCTAGAGCAGGAGACTTTTTTCTTTCCATTTTGTGTTTTTTTGTATGGGTTATTTGAACTCCTTCCTGCCTGGCAATGTAGCAATTTTATCTTAAAAATGTAATTTTTAAATTTTTGTCTTTTTTGTTATCCCCATTACCTAAGAAATATGCACATAATTATTGCAATATTTATGCTGGCACTTGATCTACTTCTATCTTGGTTTGTAGGTTCTACTAGTGTTTTTTTGTTGTTGTTGTTTTGTTTTCTGTTTTTTTTTTTTTTTTTTTTGTTTTTTTTTTTGTCCCAAAGGGACATTCTTTGCCTGGCTACAAAAAAATGCTGTGGGCATACCAGGATCATTGGTATCACCGTAGAATCTAAAGGAAATTTAGAAGGAAAGAACTTCTGAGTCACAATGAGCTTCTGATCATGGCCCCAACAGATGATTCATTATAGTTTGAGAAATCTAGGATAAATTTTGCTGGAATCCATTGCCTCTACCTTAACTTGAATGTAGCTCTGGGTTTCTCCCTAGGATGTTACCCTCACATGAAAGTTGGGTCAAGCTATGACCTTTCCAAATTTAGTTTTAGATATCTGTGAATTTGGGGACCACTCTCTAACCATTCCTATTTCTTTCCACTTTCCTAATTGGTGTTTCTACCCTATACATTTTTTGTACAGAGTAGCAACACATTTGGTGTCATTAGATTTTATACATGAAGAATCCTTTGTGATAAACAACCATAACAATGTGGGAATTTCTTCTTCACTCCTCAATTTTATTCCATTCCAACTGTGACTAAGACAGGAATGTTGGGAAATTTTTACTTTACACTTCATTCAGCTTTGGACCTGGAAACTCAAAAATGCTTTTCATATTTTGAAAATGCTGCTCCTTACCCCCCTCTTTGTAACTGAGAGTCCTTCCTTCCACTGAGTACAACTGCTACCTCTTCCTTCATTGACTCCCTGTAATTAATGCCTGTCTCAGTGCTCATATCCTCTTCTTCTCTTTCATTTCTATTTTACTTTGATGGAAGTATGCCTCAAAATGCAACTCATAATTCAGATGTTTTTAGCAATAACCCCAGTTTAACCTGTGACAGAAACCTCATACAATATGACTCCTTATATTTCTTTTTCCATACTAGATAATACATACACTCTTGGAACAATTACAATATTTTAGTGCTCTTGCTTTAAAGCAATATGCTCACCAATGTCTTTTGCATTTTTGTCATTCTTACCTTCTCCATGTTCATTTGTTCGATTCTTTGCTTGTGTATAGGACTCAACAGATATACTGGAAGCACAATCTTCTGTAGGTTGCTTACAGACACTCTGGGGAAAGTAATACCAATAATAAGTTGCATGAAGTTTTCATCATCGCATATTACTTATCACCATATATATATTTGTGAAATCATCAGAATTAGAAATTACATGATTGCATTTTGAACAAGAATATATTGTACAAGTTTCACTGTCCTAGGCAGTTCAGGTTAACTGAGCTCATATATCATTCTGGCTACTGATTGGATAACGCCAAGATGAGGAACATAGGAACTGTGTTCCCTCAGAATATACACACTGACAAGCATATACCCCAAACAACCAGCATCAGTATATAATCAGTCAACTTTGCACTGCCCAGCAGTTCTGAAAATGCTTTGAATGACTTTTAAGAATGGCACTTGGTGTTCCATAGCATTTTAAATTTGAGTGGCCAATTTTTTATTCTGAAAGAATGATACTTCGTAAGATGAGAGTTTCAATTGTGTCACCTTGTGTAGGAATGATAAACTGCTATAATTGCTTCATTTATTCATCAGAGACTTCAAACACTTGATGCATATCAGCAAAATATCTACCAAATCAAAACTTATTTTAAAAAAGTAAAATATAGTGAGGAAATGTGTCTGTATGTAACATGAACATAACAGCACACACACTTGGGTAAAGTATGCAACACTTTCATTGGAGAAGAAACTAAGAGGTATTTCAAAAGAGAAAGGTGACTCCCATTTGTGAAATGCTGACGATTTGCAGAGGTGGGAGTCATTTGAACTGGTGCATTGCTGCTTGAAGTAAAAGACAGGCTGTGGGAAATCACAGGAGTGACACAATGGAGAGCCTGTGACAAGATGAAACCAGAAATATGAGATACTCAAAGAGGAAATGCATTCGTGGAAGAAATTGTATAAAGCCGGAGTAGGGAAAACTAGCTTGCTCTGAGAGAGGAATATGCTGACTGGTGAGCTGAGGAGAATCTCACCCATCCAATTAGGAAATGGAGAAAAGAAAGAGATAGATGTTCTCAGAACCACAAACACAAGTTCATTATCAATACAGAAAATACATCTAGCATTCAGGGAAGTACCCTCCCAAACTCCATTGATATTTCAGCTCATGCCATCCAAAGAGGCATTCTTCAAGACTTTAAACAATAAGTGCTGCAGACGATGTGGGTAAAAATGTACAACCATACATTGTGGGACTGAAAATCAGGACTTCCCATCTGAAAACCAGTATGGAGAGTCATCAGACGATCAGGAATATGAACATCCTGTGCCCAGGGTTCCCAATCCTTGTTCTTATACCCAATTGACAATGATTCTGTATACACATGAGACACTGGAACTTCAAGGTTTACAGTGGTTTCTATCACAATTAGAAAGATATGAATTGAGCCCAGATGCACCTTAACACAAAAATGGATAAATAAACACCTAGAAACATGGCACTGAATTTGAGCAAACTAGTTTTTCATGATACACCATCATGTCAAAATGATTCCTCATATAGCATATAAAAGCACTGCCCTAAAAATTTCTAAAACATAAAACCTGAAACAACAAAATCCCTTAAGTTTCTACAAGGATGATATTTTAAAGCAAACAATTAGGAAACTTATTATTTTAAGGCAAAATTGAACTTTTTCAGCAAAGGAAAGACTTCATTTTCCCCGCAATGTCAAGGAACATTTGATGTAATCCAAACCTACCAGGCAGAATCTGAGCAGGTGTTTTGGAGCCTCTCCACTCCTTTTACTTTATCGCAACTTTGTTCCTGGGATATCCGAAAAATTTTACCCAGTTTTTTCCTAACATTTCAAAGACTGAACTCCGCATTAAAAATGTGGTTTGGAGGTACCCATAACCGTATTCAAGGTGGGAGCAGGAGAGAAACCCAGACATAGAGCTGCCCAGAGAGCTGGCACCTGGAGTCTTTGTTAAGTATAGTAGTTCATGGCACTCTCATGCATCATGGTGCTTGCAGCTCTGTGACAGCAAGGGCCAAGGCTAAATCTGATAGACAAAGGGCAGCCTGCAGTACCATTAACATGAAATGAATACTAGGCATGGTCAACCCACTCTACTGAGAATAATTTAGAATATTTACACCCCTATTAACATTACACAGGCAGTCAAAGGCACCCTCTTAAGTATTACAATATTGCCCTGAGTACATGGGCTCTCAGTGGTGTCTCATCAGGAAACACTGCATCCCTTACACCTCCATGATTCAGTAGCCAGGTATCCTCCCACAATTTTAGTTGGTTACTCGTATGGGCTCAGAATTGTGAGTAACACGCATGTGCTGACAGCTCTCATCAGGAAGAGGTGTGTTGCTGCTGTGGACATTCTGTAGAGTAGAGGTTCACAGCGGTACTGTCCCTTTCAAACTGGTGCTTTGGGAATAATGAACGTGAGCAAGAACTGCTAGTTGAGAATTCAAGGGACAGAAGATCCCATGAGTCCTGGGGCAGAATCAGGTAGAATGGTATTTTCACTGAGTTCTCAGAAGAAGTCACAGATTCTGAAACCAGACCATATCTCCCATGCTTCAAGAGATTATAGGAAAAGGCCTCAGTGACTTGGAATCATGCACATTACAAGACCACTGAGTTGGGGTGGGGATGTGGCTCAAGCGGTGTGCACTCATCTGGAATGCATGCGGTCCAGGTTCGATCCTAAGCACCACATACACACAAAGATGTTGTGTCCACTGAAAACTAACAAATAAATATTAAAAAATTCTCTCTCTCTCTCTCTCTCTCGATGTGAGTGTGTGTGTGTGTCTCTCTCTGTCTCTCTCTCTCTCTCTTTGAAAAAAAGACCACTGAGAAAGGAATTCCATAATTGGGGTCTGCATTACAGATTAGTCCCCAGCCTTCATGGATCACTGGGTTTATCAGGCAATTTCTACATCCATAAACCCATGTCTCTGAGTACAAAATCAAATACTGAGAGTAATTTGCTTTGTAACTTTCAAAGTTCCCTCAGCATTATCTGAGAGGTGTTGGGGAGCAAGGAGCAGAGGAGATCCACTTGATCACACCAATGTCAGGGAAGGCCTTTTTGAGCTAGAGCAGATAAAGAAACTGATGGACAATATTTGCATCCTCCAAACGATAAAAAGCTTTAGCTTTCCAAAATTAGGAATCCTGGACAGAAGTGTCTCCATTTCAGTTATATTAGTTTAAGGGAATTGTGAAGGTTTTCATGATTTTGTTTGTGCCTTTTTTTTCACAATATATACGATTTTCTAAGATTTTTTGTTCAGTTTTCATTTTATTTCCTTTATTACATTTTTATTCTTATTTTATATTCTTTTCTATTCTCATTAATATTGAAATTCATCCTCATTTGCTCTTCAATCTCTGCTTACTATCACCACTTTCATTATCTGCTCTTTTTAAAATTTATCATGATAATTTTATTGTCACTAATGACTTTTTTCTAGTCTTATGAGTATTATTATTTCCTATGAACTTCGATTAATTATTAAGTATTATAGAAACCACATTAAATATACAGTTTATTTATATGCATGTTTTGCTTTAAGCTATGATTGTTCCTAGAGGGTTATCTTTCTCCTTGATGAGATACTGGTGAGTAAATATTGTATGTTACATATGCTCATTTGGGAATTTGATTCTGAACATGATGGCCTGACCCAAACACATCCCAAAGACAAATCTGTACACTAAAAGGACTCATACATAACAGTTGAACTGAAATGCTTGCAAATTCTGCTCCTAAACTATAGGGCATTAAGATACCACAAAAATTTTGCAAGTTCCCAGGAACTGCATCCAAGTTCTTTTGACTAATGTCCACTTCAGAAGTGGAATAAAAATGTTTAGTAATTTTCTTGATTTCTTGCATGAAAAGTAAAGGAACTAAAAGTTTTTGTTCGTACTCTAACAGGATTGACGGATACACCCTGAAAGGTCCTGATTCTATAATAGGCTGTTTGGTTTCTCCTTTAAGTCTATTTCCTGCCTCAGCCTACATACTGGAGTGTGTAGGGAGATTGGAGTCTTTAATACCAGCATGGATTACTGGTAATGGGAAACTAAAATTTTGAGCCTTTGGGAATGATGATCTTTAACATGAATGTGTTCACTGGCCATTTCAATTATATACTCTCCAACTTTCAACTGGATCTTTCCGAGTCTTAGATTTAATCCTCATTATGTGAGGAGTTCACACAGAAGAAAATTGAAACAATACTCAAAAAATCTCCTCACATTACTAGATGAAGGTTACTTTTAAGCTTCTGCTTACATGATTTCTAAAGCTATTTTCATGTTCATGTTGTGTTACATTTTTAGACTTAAATATTAAATAGTGATCTTGATATCTAAGTATGTATTGTGTGATGTCATTTTGTTTGGCATAATTTCCTTCCCATCAAAGAAGAGAAATAGACCATGAATTTAAATTGACAAATTTACTTACCTGTCCATGGCTTTTTTCCATGCCATCAACCCTCTCCTTCAATTCTTCTGATGACATATGGGAATGTGAATCTGGGGATAAATGCATAGATGTACTTAATTAAACTACTTAAAAAAGTTAGACTGAGTGAAAATCTAGCCAACTAAAAACATAATTGTAATAATCATACAATTTGATTTTCACAATGATACGTTTTAGTTAAGTTTAATTTTAGGTGAATGTTTAGGCTTTTGGAAATTCCTGGATTCTTGTGTGAGCTTGTTGGCTGTACCCAGAGCCCTGTGTATCCTTGGCAAGAACGCAAGTACTTACTTCGAATAAAAGGCCTTCATTTGTATTTATTTATTTATTTTTTTGAAGACAGAGTGAATATTCCCTGGCTCACTGGGAACCTGACATCAGCCTGCCTCAGTCTCTAACTAAGCTGAAATTACAGATGAATCCCAGGGTGTATTGAGAGATTTAGCAGGGGTTTTTACTAATCTAATGCTTCAACAAAACAAGAGTTCACCATATTCATTGCACATGATATCTCAAAGATTCAACCACTCAAAGAAAAATGATATTTTGCAGAAAAAAATGCTAAAATTACAATGGGAAGAAGAAACTTCACACTGTTTACTATGTCTTTTTCCTAATACTAATTTTTAATGAACCACTGCATGTAACTTTGGTGTCAACAAAAAAGTATGTGTATATATGATCACTGTGATATTTTTGACAGTGAACCACATATTCCATTCCTTTCCTTTTGCTGCGTTTCTTCTGTTAGGATTCACTCTGTTTTTGGAAGCATTACTCATGGTGCCTATTATTCCTGACATAAACTGTTTTTGCTTCTCTGGTGTTAGCTACCTCAGACCATGACCCACTATTATACTGAGTAATAATCAGTTGGCCTGTAAGTTATTGGTTCTCTGTCTACTTCACTAGTTCCAGGACTTCAGGAGATACTTTTACAACACACAGGTTTGAAGACCCCATAATTGAGTGTCAGGTAAGTGCCTGAGATTGCAATAACACTTGGCGTGGATGCTTTCTTTTCTAGAGGTAGGGATGAACAGAGACTTGAGGAGTGAGGCCATCAGCCAGAGGCAGAGAATGGTGAAAATGTGAAAGGCTATAGCATGACATAGAGACAAGAGTTAAGGGGGACGGTATATGTCTGATGATACAGGAATTGGTGAAAACTGCCAGAAGATCATGCAGGTAGAAACGGGCTAAACATACAGTTAGGAAGAATTTGCATTAGGAAAGATGCCTCAAAATGTTGAGATGGTTCGACAGACACATAGCAAACACTTTCATCTAGGCCATGAATCCATATATAGCTGGAAGTATCTCAAATCTGTGGGCACATGAGCTTGAGGGGCATGATCATGAATGGAGATGAATAAAGAGAATGCAAAAGTGCACTATGGGGTTGATGCAGGACTGAATGAAGGAATGTCTTCAAAAGGATCTGGGTTCTGTTTTTACCATACAGAGGTAAGAGACAAACAACAAGTCAAAGAATAATGAGCAAAGACTCCATTGGGATGTGGAAGAATTTATGGATTGATTACTCTGAGATAAAATTTCAGGAAAGAGTGTTCACCAGCAAACGTTCACTTTAGAAGCAAGGGATAAACTAAAGTATATATGATCATACATTTTATTATTTCTTGCCTCAAACTGACCACAAGAGTTGTCAAAGTCAGTACCTAAGTAGCATAAAAGCAAGTTTGATCCAGTTGGTTGATACACTAGATGTCAGGGTAGAGTGCACATTGTCTTTTAAATTAGATTTTCCTGTATTTCACAGACCGGCCTTGACATCTTGGCTTCAAGAAAAATACAAGTCCTCATAATCTCAGGATTCTGGATTTCAACCTGCTCCCCTGGACCTATTTTTGAAATTGGGGAGGGAAGAAAAATCAGCCTCACAATCCAAATGACAAGTGTTGTGACTCCGATTTGGGAAGTTTGATTGCAGAAACACCTATGATACTGGTTATTTTAAAACATCTTGTCCTCATAGATTTACAGAAATATTTTGAAATGTGCATGCATCACCAACACAGACCTGATGGAGCAAATCCTCCCAACACACGGCACAAATGGATATATCAGGAGTGAAAAGTTTGCTATCATTTGCAAGGTTTAATCATAGGTGGTTTTATAGAAGTTGTACTGCAAAAGTTACCTGATTTCTGTTTTACTTCTCGCTTCCACCATTTTTGTTTTTTGAGAGGTGTATCTTTGCTTTTAATGGTAGGCTTGATGTGCTTGAAGACAAGATAATACGTGAATATTTTAAAGTGCATAGAGCATGCATTTAAAAATATAACATAAATATAGAAGATGATTTACCTTGTATAAAGCATGTACGTCTTTAGATACTGAAAAGGAAATGAAATACATAATCAATAAAACCTGAATATAAAAAACCCCACACACTCGTATTCCTACTAAGTGAGTACAGAGCTCAGTTCAAGTGATAACTATTTTTGTTAGCATTGATAAAGATTACATTAGCTTTGGAGTTTTAAGTTTGGGTATTTTTGTTGATCACAAGACTGAAATGATCTAAATGAATATTGACAATATATCTTTAGTAAATAAGTCTTGCAGGTAAGTTTCAAATGGTAAGATCACCTTTGTGATCATTATGAATACTTCAGCAAGGGTACATATACAAATGTGAAGATGCAGCATGCTGGAGACCACAGAGATCTGTATTCAGAGAAGGAAAGAGGAATCCAGAGAATTTCAATGTCAAGGCTAAAGTAGTCAGATGGCAGCATATAAGTCAAGTGACCTAAGAATTGTTTAACCCATTTTATTATACCTAAGTATCCTCTACCTCAAGATCCAGGACAAGGTGTATTTTATTTCTTATCAGTTTTTTTTTGCCTGAACTAATTGGATCAGATATATGCATTTAGAATAACAGCTAATATGAACATGATTGTTTTTTCATACCCATCTGGGACCGTGGCACATCTTCTAATCCTGCTTCCTCTGTTTTAGTGGATATCATGTTACCCTTTTCACCCTTGTATGAAGATACAGGTCCTGCATCTTAAAAAATATGAGAAAGCATAAAGAATTTAGATATGGTCATCCACAGCAATCTGTGATCCGAAAGCAGGCAGAATTGACAGGACTCAAGAGACTGTCATATAAACACATTAGTAACAGTCTTAGTATTAGAGGAATAAATTCCATAAGGAATTCTAGTTTAAAAATGAGTCTGCCATAACACATACAGTCATGATTTCACACATTTTTTTGAGTGTGCTGGCCGATCCAAAAATCAGTTATCAGAATTGAGCACAGGAGTGGAATGTATTCCTGTAGCACAAAGGGACATGGTTTCATTCCAAAGAACCAAAATCATCATCATCATCATCATCATCATCATCATCATCATCGTCATCATTATCAATAAAACTATCTTTGAAAAAAACAAATTTTCAAAAACACTTGGTCACTGATCTAAATCACTCTTAGGATGCCACACACATGGTGGGGCTGGTGGGTGTACAGGACAGATTTGTACAGCAGGTTGCCCTGATTCTTCCAGTCCCTACTTGTTTCAATCATCTGGGGACCAGGAATCATCCCACTTTTGGTTTGAAGGCAGGCACACTGAAAAATGCTGAATTGCATTTTCTCATTTTCCCTCCAAAATTTCCTTGCTAACTTCTTTATTTTCTTCCCCATTTTGCCTCTCTCCTAGTTTTTCATAAAACCCTCTAGAGCAGGAGACTTTTTTCTTTCCATTTTGTGTTTTTTTGTATGGGTTATTTGAACTCCTTCCTGCCTGGCAATGTAGCAATTTTATCTTAAAAATGTAATTTTTAAATTTTTGTCTTTTTTGTTATCCCCATTACCTAAGAAATATGCACATAATTATTGCAATATTTATGCTGGCACTTGATCTACTTCTATCTTGGTTTGTAGGTTCTACTAGTGTTTTTTTGTTGTTGTTGTTTTGTTTTCTGTTTTTTTTTTTTTTTTTTTTGTTTTTTTTTTTGTCCCAAAGGGACATTCTTTGCCTGGCTACAAAAAAATGCTGTGGGCATACCAGGATCATTGGTATCACCGTAGAATCTAAAGGAAATTTAGAAGGAAAGAACTTCTGAGTCACAATGAGCTTCTGATCATGGCCCCAACAGATGATTCATTATAGTTTGAGAAATCTAGGATAAATTTTGCTGGAATCCATTGCCTCTACCTTAACTTGAATGTAGCTCTGGGTTTCTCCCTAGGATGTTACCCTCACATGAAAGTTGGGTCAAGCTATGACCTTTCCAAATTTAGTTTTAGATATCTGTGAATTTGGGGACCACTCTCTAACCATTCCTATTTCTTTCCACTTTCCTAATTGGTGTTTCTACCCTATACATTTTTTGTACAGAGTAGCAACACATTTGGTGTCATTAGATTTTATACATGAAGAATCCTTTGTGATAAACAACCATAACAATGTGGGAATTTCTTCTTCACTCCTCAATTTTATTCCATTCCAACTGTGACTAAGACAGGAATGTTGGGAAATTTTTACTTTACACTTCATTCAGCTTTGGACCTGGAAACTCAAAAATGCTTTTCATATTTTGAAAATGCTGCTCCTTACCCCCCTCTTTGTAACTGAGAGTCCTTCCTTCCACTGAGTACAACTGCTACCTCTTCCTTCATTGACTCCCTGTAATTAATGCCTGTCTCCGTGCTCATATCCTCTTCTTCTCTTTCATTTCTATTTTACTTTGATGGAAGTATGCCTCAAAATGCAACTCATAATTCAGATGTTTTTAGCAATAACCCCAGTTTAACCTGTGACAGAAACCTCATACAATATGACTCCTTATATTTCTTTTTCCATACTAGATAATACATACACTCTTGGAACAATTACAATATTTTAGTGCTCTTGCTTTAAAGCAATATGCTCACCAATGTCTTTTGCATTTTTGTCATTCTTACCTTCTCCATGTTCATTTGTTCGATTCTTTGCTTGTGTATAGGACTCAACAGATATACTGGAAGCACAATCTTCTGTAGGTTGCTTACAGACACTCTGGGGAAAGTAATACCAATAATAAGTTGCATGAAGTTTTCATCATCGCATATTACTTATCACCATATATATATTTGTGAAATCATCAGAATTAGAAATTACATGATTGCATTTTGAACAAGAATATATTGTACAAGTTTCACTGTCCTAGGCAGTTCAGGTTAACTGAGCTCATATATCATTCTGGCTACTGATTGGATAACGCCAAGATGAGGAACATAGGAACTGTGTTCCCTCAGAATATACACACTGACAAGCATATACCCCAAACAACCAGCATCAGTATATAATCAGTCAACTTTGCACTGCCCAGCAGTTCTGAAAATGCTTTGAATGACTTTTAAGAATGGCACTTGGTGTTCCATAGCATTTTAAATTTGAGTGGCCAATTTTTTATTCTGAAAGAATGATACTTCGTAAGATGAGAGTTTCAATTGTGTCACCTTGTGTAGGAATGATAAACTGCTATAATTGCTTCATTTATTCATCAGAGACTTCAAACACTTGATGCATATCAGCAAAATATCTACCAAATCAAAACTTATTTTAAAAAAGTAAAATATAGTGAGGAAATGTGTCTGTATGTAACATGAACATAACAGCACACACACTTGGGTAAAGTATGCAACACTTTCATTGGAGAAGAAACTAAGAGGTATTTCAAAAGAGAAAGGTGACTCCCATTTGTGAAATGCTGACGATTTGCAGAGGTGGGAGTCATTTGAACTGGTGCATTGCTGCTTGAAGTAAAAGACAGGCTGTGGGAAATCACAGGAGTGACACAATGGAGAGCCTGTGACAAGATGAAACCAGAAATATGAGATACTCAAAGAGGAAATGCATTCGTGGAAGAAATTGTATAAAGCCGGAGTAGGGAAAACTAGCTTGCTCTGAGAGAGGAATATGCTGACTGGTGAGCTGAGGAGAATCTCACCCATCCAATTAGGAAATGGAGAAAAGAAAGAGATAGATGTTCTCAGAACCACAAACACAAGTTCATTATCAATACAGAAAATACATCTAGCATTCAGGGAAGTACCCTCCCAAACTCCATTGATATTTCAGCTCATGCCATCCAAAGAGGCATTCTTCAAGACTTTAAACAATAAGTGCTGCAGACGATGTGGGTAAAAATGTACAACCATACATTGTGGGACTGAAAATCAGGACTTCCCATCTGAAAACCAGTATGGAGAGTCATCAGACGATCAGGAATATGAACATCCTGTGCCCAGGGTTCCCAATCCTTGTTCTTATACCCAATTGACAATGATTCTGTATACACATGAGACACTGGAACTTCAAGGTTTACAGTGGTTTCTATCACAATTAGAAAGATATGAATTGAGCCCAGATGCACCTTAACACAAAAATGGATAAATAAACACCTAGAAACATGGCACTGAATTTGAGCAAACTAGTTTTTCATGATACACCATCATGTCAAAATGATTCCTCATAGAGCATATAAAAGCACTGCCCTAAAAATTTCTAAAACATAAAACCTGAAACAACAAAATCCCTTAAGTTTCTACAAGGATGATATTTTGAAGCAAACAATTAGGAAACTTATTATTTTAAGGCAAAATTGAACTTTTTCAGCAAAGGAAAGACTTCATTTTCCCCGCAATGTCAAGGAACATTTGATGTAATCCAAACCTACCAGGCAGAATCTGAGCAGGTGTTTTGGAGCCTCTCCACTCCTTTTACTTTATTGCAACTTTGTTCCTGGGATATCCGAAAAATTTTACCCAGTTTTTTCCTAACATTTCAAAGACTGAACTCCGCATTAAAAATGTGGTTTGGAGGTACCCATAACCGTATTCAAGGTGGGAGCAGGAGAGAAACCCAGACATAGAGCTGCCCAGAGAGCTGGCACCTGGAGTCTTTGTTAAGTATAGTAGTTCATGGCACTCTCATGCATCATGGTGCTTGCAGCTCTGTGACAGCAAGGGCCAAGGCTAAATCTGATAGACAAAGGGCAGCCTGCAGTACCATTAACATGAAATGAATACTAGGCATGGTCAACCCACTCTACTGAGAATAATTTAGAATACTTACACCCCTATTAACATTACACAGGCAGTCAAAGGCACCCTCTTAAGTATTACAATATTGCCCTGAGTACATGGGCTCTCAGTGGTGTCTCATCAGGAAACACTGCATCCCTTACACCTCCATGATTCAGTAGCCAGGTATCCTCCCACAATTTTAGTTGGTTACTCGTATGGGCTCAGAATTGTGAGTAACACGCATGTGCTGACAGCTCTCATCAGGAAGAGGTGTGTTGCTGCTGTGGACATTCTGTAGAGTAGAGGTTCACAGCGGTACTGTCCCTTTCAAACTGGTGCTTTGGGAATAATGAACGTGAGCAAGAACTGCTAGTTGAGAATTCAAGGGACAGAAGATCCCATGAGTCCTGGGGCAGAATCAGGTAGAATGGTATTTTCACTGAGTTCTCAGAAGAAGTCACAGATTCTGAAACTAGACCATATCTCCCATGCTTCAAGAGATTATAGGAAAAGGCCTCAGTGACTTGGAATCATGCACATTACAAGACCACTGAGTTGGGGTGGGGATGTGGCTCAAGCGGTGTGCACTCATCTGGAATGCATGCGGTCCAGGTTCGATCCTAAGCACCACATACACACAAAGATGTTGTGTCCACTGAAAACTAACAAATAAATATTAAAAAATTCTCTCTCTCTCTCTCTCTCTCGATGTGAGTGTGTGTGTGTGTCTCTCTCTGTCTCTCTCTCTCTCTCTTTGAAAAAAAGACCACTGAGAAAGGAATTCCATAATTGGGGTCTGCATTACAGATTAGTCCCCAGCCTTCATGGATCACTGGGTTTATCAGGCAATTTCTACATCCATAAACCCATGTCTCTGAGTACAAAATCAAATACTGAGAGTAATTTGCTTTGTAACTTTCAAAGTTGCCTCAGCATTATCTGAGAGGTGTTGGGGAGCAAGGAGCAGAGGAGATCCACTTGATCACACCAATGTCAGGGAAGGCCTTTTTGAGCTAGAGCAGATAAAGAAACTGATGGACAATATTTGCATCCTCCAAACGATAAAAAGCTTTAGCTTTCCAAAATTAGGAATCCTGGACAGAAGTGTCTCCATTTCAGTTATATTAGTTTAAGGGAATTGTGAAGGTTTTCATGATTTTGTTTGTGCCTTTTTTTTCACAATATATACGATTTTCTAAGATTTTTTGTTCAGTTTTCATTTTATTTCCTTTACTACATTTTTATTCTTATTTTATATTCTTTTCTATTCTCATTAATATTGAAATTCATCCTCATTTGCTCTTCAATCTCTGCTTACTATCACCACTTTCATTATCTGCTCTTTTTAAAATTTATCATGATAATTTTATTGTCACTAATGACTTTTTTCTAGTCTTATGAGTATTATTATTTCCTATGAACTTCGATTAATTATTAAGTATTATAGAAACCACATTAAATATACAGTTTATTTATATGCATGTTTTGCTTTAAGCTATGATTGTTCCTAGAGGGTTATCTTTCTCCTTGATGAGATACTGGTGAGTAAATATTGTATGTTACATATGCTCATTTGGGAATTTGATTCTGAACATGATGGCCTGACCCAAACACATCCCAAAGACAAATCTGTACACTAAAAGGACTCATACATAACAGTTGAACTGAAATGCTTGCAAATTCTGCTCCTAAACTATAGGGCATTAAGATACCACAAAAATTTTGCAAGTTCCCAGGAACTGCATCCAAGTTCTTTTGACTAATGTCCACTTCAGAAGTGGAATAAAAATGTTTAGTAATTTTCTTGATTTCTTGCATGAAAAGTAAAGGAACTAAAAGTTTTTGTTCGTACTCTAACAGGATTGACAGATACACCCTGAAAGGTCCTGATTCTATAATAGGCTGTTTGGTTTCTCCTTTAAGTCTATTTCCTGCCTCAGCCTACATACTGGAGTGTGTAGGGAGATTGGAGTCTTTAATACCAGCATGGATTACTGGTAATGGGAAACTAAAATTTTGAGCCTTTGGGAATGATGATCTTTAACATGAATGTGTTCACTGGCCATTTCAATTATATACTCTCCAACTTTCAACTGGATCTTTCCGAGTCTTAGATTTAATCCTCATTATGTGAGGAGTTCACACAGAAGAAAATTGAAACAATACTCAAAAAATCTCCTCACATTACTAGATGAAGGTTACTTTTAAGCTTCTGCTTACATGATTTCTAAAGCTATTTTCATGTTCATGTTGTGTTACATTTTTAGACTTAAATATTAAATAGTGATCTTGATATCTAAGTATGTATTGTGTGATGTCATTTTGTTTGGCATAATTTCCTTCCCATCAAAGAAGAGAAATAGACCATGAATTTAAATTGACAAATTTACTTACCTGTCCATGGCTTTTTTCCATGCCATCAACCCTCTCCTTCAATTCTTCTGATGACATATGGGAATGTGAATCTGGGGATAAATGCATAGATGTACTTAATTAAACTACTTAAAAAAGTTAGACTGAGTGAAAATCTAGCCAACTAAAAACATAATTGTAATAATCATACAATTTGATTTTCACAATGATACGTTTTAGTTAAGTTTAATTTTAGGTGAATGTTTAGGCTTTTGGAAATTCCTGGATTCTTGTGTGAGCTTGTTGGCTGTACCCAGAGCCCTGTGTATCCTTGGCAAGAACGCAAGTACTTACTTCGAATAAAAGGCCTTCATTTGTATTTATTTATTTATTTTTTTGAAGACAGAGTGAATATTCCCTGGCTCACTGGGAACCTGACATCAGCCTGCCTCAGTCTCTAACTAAGCTGAAATTACAGATGAATCCCAGGGTGTATTGAGAGATTTAGCAGGGGTTTTTACTAATCTAATGCTTCAACAAAACAAGAGTTCACCATATTCATTGCACATGATATCTCAAAGATTCAACCACTCAAAGAAAAATGATATTTTGCAGAAAAAAATGCTAAAATTACAATGGGAAGAAGAAACTTCACACTGTTTACTATGTCTTTTTCCTAATACTAATTTTTAATGAACCACTGCATGTAACTTTGGTGTCAACAAAAAAGTATGTGTATATATGATCACTGTGATATTTTTGACAGTGAACCACATATTCCGTTCCTTTCCTTTTGCTGCGTTTCTTCTGTTAGGATTCACTCTGTTTTTGGAAGCATTACTCATGGTGCCTATTATTCCTGACATAAACTGTTTTTGCTTCTCTGGTGTTAGCTACCTCAGACCATGACCCACTATTATACTGAGTAATAATCAGTTGGCCTGTAAGTTATTGGTTCTCTGTCTACTTCACTAGTTCCAGGACTTCAGGAGATACTTTTACAACACACAGGTTTGAAGACCCCATAATTGAGTGTCAGGTAAGTGCCTGAGATTGCAATAACACTTGGCGTGGATGCTTTCTTTTCTAGAGGTAGGGATGAACAGAGACTTGAGGAGTGAGGCCATCAGCCAGAGGCAGAGAATGGTGAAAATGTGAAAGGCTATAGCATGACATAGAGACAAGAGTTAAGGGGGACGGTATATGTCTGATGATACAGGAATTGGTGAAAACTGCCAGAAGATCATGCAGGTAGAAACGGGCTAAACATACAGTTAGGAAGAATTTGCATTAGGAAAGATGCCTCAAAATGTTGAGATGGTTCGACAGACACATAGCAAACACTTTCATCTAGGCCATGAATCCATATATAGCTGGAAGTATCTCAAATCTGTGGGCACATGAGCTTGAGGGGCATGATCATGAATGGAGATGAATAAAGAGAATGCAAAAGTGCACTATGGGGTTGATGCAGGACTGAATGAAGGAATGTCTTCAAAAGGATCTGGGTTCTGTTTTTACCATACAGAGGTAAGAGACAAACAACAAGTCAAAGAATAATGAGCAAAGACTCCATTGGGATGTGGAAGAATTTATGGATTGATTACTCTGAGATAAAATTTCAGGAAAGAGTGTTCACCAGCAAACGTTCACTTTAGAAGCAAGGGATAAACTAAAGTATATATGATCATACATTTTATTATTTCTTGCCTCAAACTGACCACAAGAGTTGTCAAAGTCAGTACCTAAGTAGCATAAAAGCAAGTTTGATCCAGTTGGTTGATACACTAGATGTCAGGGTAGAGTGCACATTGTCTTTTAAATTAGATTTTCCTGTATTTCACAGACCGGCCTTGACATCTTGGCTTCAAGAAAAATACAAGTCCTCATAATCTCAGGATTCTGGATTTCAACCTGCTCCCCTGGACCAATTTTTGAAATTGGGGAGGGAAGAAAAATCAGCCTCACAATCCAAATGACAAGTGTTGTGACTCCGATTTGGGAAGTTTGATTGCAGAAACACCTATGATACTGGTTATTTTAAAACATCTTGTCCTCATAGATTTACAGAAATATTTTGAAATGTGCATGCATCACCAACACAGACCTGATGGAGCAAATCCTCCCAACACACGGCACAAATGTATATATCAGGAGTGAAAAGTTTGCTATCATTTGCAAGGTTTAATCATAGGTGGTTTTATAGAAGTTGTACTGCAAAAGTTACCTGATTTCTGTTTTACTTCTCGCTTCCACCATTTTTGTTTTTTGAGAGGTGTATCTTTGCTTTTAATGGTAGGCTTGATGTGCTTGAAGACAAGATAATACGTGAATATTTTAAAGTGCATAGAGCATGCATTTAAAAATATAACATAAATATAGAAGATGATTTACCTTGTATAAAGCATGTACGTCTTTAGATACTGAAAAGGAAATGAAATACATAATCAATAAAACCTGAATATAAAAAACCCCACACACTCATATTCCTACTAAGTGAGTACAGAGCTCAGTTCAAGTGATAACTATTTTTGTTAGCATTGATAAAGATTACATTAGCTTTGGAGTTTTAAGTTTGGGTATTTTTGTTGATCACAAGACTGAAATGATCTAAATGAATATTGACAATATATCTTTAGTAAATAAGTCTTGCAGGTAAGTTTCAAATGGTAAGATCACCTTTGTGATCATTATGAATACTTCAGCAAGGGTACATATACAAATGTGAAGATGCAGCATGCTGGAGACCACAGAGATCTGTATTCAGAGAAGGAAAGAGGAATCCAGAGAATTTCAATGTCAAGGCTAAAGTAGTCAGATGGCAGCATATAAGTCAAGTGACCTAAGAATTGTTTAACCCATTTTATTATACCTAAGTATCCTCTACCTCAAGATCCAGGACAAGGTGTATTTTATTTCTTATCAGTTTTTTTTTGCCTGAACTAATTGGATCAGATATATGCATTTAGAATAACAGCTAATATGAACATGATTGTTTTTTCATACCCATCTGGGACCGTGGCACATCTTCTAATCCTGCTTCCTCTGTTTTAGTGGATATCATGTTACCCTTTTCACCCTTGTATGAAGATACAGGTCCTGCATCTTAAAAAATATGAGAAAGCATAAAGAATTTAGATATGGTCATCCACAGCAATCTGTGATCCGAAAGCAGGCAGAATTGACAGGACTCAAGAGACTGTCATATAAACACATTAGTAACAGTCTTAGTATTAGAGGAATAAATTCCATAAGGAATTCTAGTTTAAAAATGAGTCTGCCGTAACACATACAGTCATGATTTCACACATTTTTTTGAGTGTGCTGGCCGATCCAAAAATTAGTTATCAGAATTGAGCACAGGAGTGGAATGTATTCCTGTAGCACAAAGGGACATGGTTTCATTCCAAAGAACCAAATTCATCATCATCATCATCATCATCATCATCATCATCATCATAATCATCAACAATAAAACTATCTTTGAAAAAAACAAATTTTCAAAAACACTTGGTCACTGATCTAAATCACTCTTAGGATGCCACACACATGGTGGGGCTGGTGGGTGTGCAGGACAGATTTGTACAGCAGGTTGCCCTGATTCTTCCAGTCCCTACTAGTTTCAATCATCTGGGGACCAGGGATCATCCCACTTTTGGTTTGAAGGCAGGCACACTGAAAAATGCTGAATTGCATTTTCTCATTTTCCCCTCCAAAATTTCCTTGCTAACTTCCTTATTATCTTCCTCATTTTGCCTCTCTCCTAGTTTTTCATAAAACCCTCTAGAGCAGGAGACTTTTTTCTTTCCATTTTGTGTTTTTTTGTATGGGTTATTTGAACTCCTTCCTGCCTGGCAATGTAGCAATTTTATCTTAAAAATGTAATTTTTAAATTTTTGTCTTTTTTGTTATCCCCATTACCTAAGAAATACGCACATAATTATTGCAATATTTATGCTGGCACTTGATCTACTTCTATCTTGGTTTGTAGGTTCTACTAGTGTTTTTTTGTTGTTGTTGTTTTGTTTTCTGTTTTTTTTTTTTTTTTTTTTTTTGTCCCAAAGGGACATTCTTTGCCTGGCTACAAAAAAATGCTGTGGGCATACCAGGATCATTGGTATCACCCTAGAATCTAAAGGAAATTTAGAAGGAAAGATCTTCTGAGTCACAATGAGCTTCTGATCATGGCCCCAACAGATGATTCATTATAGTTTGAGAGATCTGGGATAAATTTTGCTGGAATCCATTGCCTCTACCTTAACTTGAATGTAGCTCTGGGTTTCTCCCTAGGATGTTACCCTCACATGAAAGTTGGGTCAAGCTATGACCTTTCCAAATTTAGTTTTAGATATCTGTGAATTTGGGGACCACTCTCTAACCATTCCTATTTCTTTCCACTTTCCTAATTGGTGTTTCTACCCTATACATTTTTTGTACAGAGTAGCAACACATTTGGTGTCATTAGATTTTATACATGAAGAATCCTTTGTGATAAACAACCATAACAATGTGGGAATTTCTTCTTCACTCCTCAATTTTATTCCATTCCAACTGTGACTAAGTCAGGAATGTTGGAAAATTTTTACTTTACACTTCATTCAGCTTTGGACCTGGAAACTCAAAAATGCTTTTCGTATTTTGAAAATGCTGCTCTTTCCCCCCCTCTTATGTAAGTGAGAGTCCTTCCTTCCACTGAGTACAACTGCTACCTCTTCCTTCATTGACTCCCTGTAATTAATGCCTGTCTCAGTGCTCATATCCTCTTCTTCTCTTTCATTTCTATTTTACTTTGATGGAAGTATGCCTCAAAATGCAACTCATAATTCAGATGTTTTTAGCAATAACCCCAGTTTAACCTGTGACAGAAACCTCATACAATATGACTCCTTATATTTCTTTTTCCATACTAGATAATACATACACTCTTGGAACAATTACAATATTTTAGTGCTCTTGCTTTAAAGCAATATGCTCACCAATGTCTTTTGCATTTTTGTCATTCTTACCTTCTCCATGTTCATTTGTTCGATTCTTTGCTTGTGTATAGGACTCAACAGATATACTGGAAGCACAATCTTCTGTAGGTTGCTTACAGACACTCTGGGGAAATTAATACCAATAATAAGTTGCATGAAGTTTTCATCATCACATATTACTTATCACCATATATATATTTGTGAAATCATCAGAATTAGAATATACATGAGTGCATTTTGAACAAGAATATATTGTCCAAGTTTCACTATCCTAGGCAGTTCAGGTTAACTGAGCTCATATATCATTCTGGCTACTGATTGGATAAAGCCAAGTTGAGGGACATAGGAACTGTGTTCCCTCAGAATATACACACTGACAAGCATATACCCCAAACAACTAGCATCAGTATATAATCAGTCAACATTGCACTGCCCAGCAGTTCTAAAAATTCTTTGAATGACTTTTAAGAATGGCACTTGGTGTCCCATAGCATTTTAAATTTGAGTGGCCAATTTTTTATTCTGAAAGAATGATACTTCGTAAGATGAGAGTTTCAATTCTGTCACCTTGTGTAGGAATGATAAACTGCTATAATTGCTTCATTTATTCATCAGAGACTTCAAACACTTGATGCATATCAGCAAAATATCTACCAAATCAAAACTTATTTTAAAAAAGTAAAATATAGTGAGGAAATGTGTCTGTATGTAACATGAACATAACAGCACACACACTTGGGTAAAGTATGCAACACTTTCATTGGAGAAGAAACTAAGAGGTATTTCAAAAGAGAAAGGTGACTCCCATTTGTGAAATGCTGACGATTTGCAGAGGTGGGAGTCATTTGAACTGGTGCATTGCTGCTTGAAGTAAAAGACAGGCTGTGGGAAATCACAGGAGTGACACAATGGAGAGCCTGTGACAAGATGAAACCAGAAATATGAGATACTCAAAGAGGAAATGCATTCGTGGAAGAAATTGTATAAAGCCGGAGTAGGGAAAACTAGCTTGCTCTGAGAGAGGAATATGCTGACTGGTGAGCTGAGGAGAATCTCACCCATCCAATTAGGAAATGGAGAAAAGAAAGAGATAGATGTTCTCAGAACCACAAACACAAGTTCATTATCAATACAGAAAATACATCTAGCATTCAGGGAAGTACCCTCCCAAACTCCATTGATATTTCAGCTCATGCCATCCAAAGAGGCATTCTTCAAGACTTTAAACAATAAGTGCTGCAGACGATGTGGGTAAAAATGTACAACCATACATTGTGGGACTGAAAATCAGGACTTCCCATCTGAAAACCAGTATGGAGAGTCATCAGACGATCAGGAATATGAACATCCTGTGCCCAGGGTTCCCAATCCTTGTTCTTATACCCAATTGACAATGATTCTGTATACACATGAGACACTGGAACTTCAAGGTTTACAGTGGTTTCTATCACAATTAGAAAGATATGAATTGAGCCCAGATGCACCTTAACACAAAAATGGATAAATAAACACCTAGAAACATGGCACTGAATTTGAGCAAACTAGTTTTTCATGATACACCATCATGTCAAAATGATTCCTCATATAGCATATAAAAGCACTGCCCTAAAAATTTCTAAAACATAAAACCTGAAACAACAAAATCCCTTAAGTTTCTACAAGGATGATATTTTAAAGCAAACAATTAGGAAACTTATTATTTTAAGGCAAAATTGAACTTTTTCTGCAAAGGAAAGACTTCATTTTCCCCGCAATGTCAAGGAACATTTGATGTAATCCAAACCTACCAGGCAGAATCTGAGCAGGTGTTTTGGAGCCTCTCCACTCCTTTTACTTTATCGCAACTTTGTTCCTGGGATATCCGAAAAATTTTACCCAGTTTTTTCCTAACATTTCAAAGACTGAACTCCGCATTAAAAATGTGGTTTGGAGGTACCCATAACCGTATTCAAGGTGGGAGCAGGAGAGAAACCCAGACATAGAGCTGCCCAGAGAGCTGGCACCTGGAGTCTTTGTTAAGTATAGTAGTTCATGGCACTCTCATGCATCATGGTGCTTGCAGCTCTGTGACAGCAAGGGCCAAGGCTAAATCTGATAGACAAAGGGCAGCCTGCAGTACCATTAACATGAAATGAATACTAGGCATGGTCAACCCACTCTACTGAGAATAATTTAGAATATTTACACCCCTATTAACATTACACAGGCAGTCAAAGGCACCCTCTTAAGTATTACAATATTGCCCTGAGTACATGGGCTCTCAGTGGTGTCTCATCAGGAAACACTGCATCCCTTACACCTCCATGATTCAGTAGCCAGGTATCCTCCCACAATTTTAGTTGGTTACTCGTATGGGCTCAGAATTGTGAGTAACACGCATGTGCTGACAGCTCTCATCAGGAAGAGGTGTGTTGCTGCTGTGGACATTCTGTAGAGTAGAGGTTCACAGCGGTACTGTCCCTTTCAAACTGGTGCTTTGGGAATAATGAACGTGAGCAAGAACTGCTAGTTGAGACTTCAAGGGACAGAAGATCCCATGAGTCCTGGGGCAGAATCAGGTAGAATGGTATTTTCACTGAGTTCTCAGAAGAAGTCACAGATTCTGAAACTAGACCATATCTCCCATGCTTCAAGAGATTATAGGAAAAGGCCTCAGTGACTTGGAATCATGCACATTACAAGACCACTGAGTTGGGGTGGGGATGTGGCTCAAGCGGTGTGCACTCATCTGGAATGCATGCGGTCCAGGTTCGATCCTAAGCACCACATACACACAAAGATGTTGTGTCCACTGAAAACTAACAAATAAATATTAAAAAATTCTCTCTCTCTCTCTCTCTCTCTCTCTCTCTCTCTCTCTCTCGATGTGAGTGTGTGTGTGTGTCTCTCTCTGTCTCTCTCTCTCTCTCTTTGAAAAAAAGACCACTGAGAAAGGAATTCCATAATTGGGGTCTGCATTACAGATTAGTCCCCAGCCTTCATGGATCACTGGGTTTATCAGGCAATTTCTACATCCATAAACCCATGTCTCTGAGTACAAAATCAAATACTGAGAGTAATTTGCTTTGTAACTTTCAAAGTTCCCTCAGCATTATCTGAGAGGTGTTGGGGAGCAAGGAGCAGAGGAGATCCACTTGATCACACCAATGTCAGGGAAGGCCTTTTTGAGCTAGAGCAGATAAAGAAACTGATGGACAATATTTGCATCCTCCAAATGATAAAAAGCTTTAGCTTTCCAAAATTAGGAATCCTGGACAGAAGTGTCTCCATTTCAGTTATATTAGTTTAAGGGAATTGTGAAGGTTTTCATGATTTTGTTTGTGCCTTTTTTTTTCACAATATATATGATTTTCTAAGATTTTTTGTTCAGTTTTCATTTTATTTCCTTTATTACATTTTTATTCTTATTTTATATTCTTTTCTATTCTCATTAATATTGAAATTCATCCTCATTTGCTCTTCAATCTCTGCTTACTATCACCACTTTCATTATCTGCTCTTTTTAAAATTTATCATGATAATTTTATTGTCACTAATGACTTTTTTCTAGTCTTATGAGTATTATTATTTCCTATGAACTTCGATTAATTATTAAGTATTATAGAAACCACATTAAATATACAGTTTATTTATATGCATGTTTTGCTTTAAGCTATGATTGTTCCTAGAGGGTTATCTTTCTCCTTGATGAGATACTGGTGAGTAAATATTGTATGTTACATATGCTCATTTGGGAATTTGATTCTGAACATGATGGCCTGACCCAAACACATCCCAAAGACAAATCTGTACACTAAAAGGACTCATACATAACAGTTGAACTGAAATGCTTGCAAATTCTGCTCCTATACTATAGGGCATTAAGATACCACAAAAATTTTGCAAGTTCCCAGAAACTGCATCCAAGTTCTTTTGACTAATGTCCACTTCAGAAGTGGAATAAAAATGTTTAGTAATTTTCTTGATTTCTTGCATGAAAAGTAAAGGAACTAAAAGTTTTTGTTCGTACTCTAACAGGATTGACGGATACACCCTGAAAGGTCCTGATTCTATAATAGGCTGTTTGGTTTCTCCTTTAAGTCTATTTCCTGCCTCAGCCTACATACTGGAGTGTGTAGGGAGATTGGAGTCTTTAATACCAGCATGGATTACTGGTAATGGGAAACTAAAATTTTGAGCCTTTGGGAATGATGATCTTTAACATGAATGTGTTCACTGGCCATTTCAATTATATACTCTCCAACTTTCAACTGGATCTTTCCGAGTCTTAGATTTAATCCTCATTATGTGAGGAGTTCACACAGAAGAAAATTGAAACAATACTCAAAAAATCTCCTCACATTACTAGATGAAGGTTACTTTTAAGCTTCTGCTTACATGATTTCTAAAGCTATTTTCATGTTCATGTTGTGTTACATTTTTAGACTTAAATATTAAATAGTGATCTTGATATCTAAGTATGTATTGTGTGATGTCATTTTGTTTGGCATAATTTCCTTCCCATCAAAGAAGAGAAATAGACCATGAATTTAAATTGACAAATTTACTTACCTGTCCATGGCTTTTTTCCATGCCATCAACCCTCTCCTTCAATTCTTCTGATGACATATGGGAATGTGAATCTGGGGATAAATGCATAGATGTACTTAATTAAACTACTTAAAAAAGTTAGACTGAGTGAAAATCTAGCCAACTAAAAACATAATTGTAATAATCATACAATTTGATTTTCACAATGATACGTTTTAGTTAAGTTTAATTTTAGGTGAATGTTTAGGCTTTTGGAAATTCCTGGATTCTTGTGTGAGCTTGTTGGCTGTACCCAGAGCCATGTGTATCCTTGGCAAGAACGCAAGTACTTACTTCGAATAAAAGGCCTTCATTTGTATTTATTTATTTATTTTTTTGAAGACAGAGTGAATATTCCCTGGCTCACTGGGAACCTGACATCAGCCTGCCTCAGTCTCTAACTAAGCTGAAATTACAGATGAATCCCAGGGTGTATTGAGAGATTTAGCAGGGGTTTTTACTAATCTAATGCTTCAACAAAACAAGAGTTCACCATATTCATTGCACATGATATCTCAAAGATTCAACCACTCAAAGAAAAATGATATTTTGCAGAAAAAAATGCTAAAATTACAATGGGAAGAAGAAACTTCACACTGTTTACTATGTCTTTTTCCTAATACTAATTTTTAATGAACCACTGCATGTAACTTTGGTGTCAACAAAAAAGTATGTGTATATATGATCACTGTGATATTTTTGACAGTGAACCACATATTCCGTTCCTTTCCTTTTGCTGCGTTTCTTCTGTTAGGATTCACTCTGTTTTTGGAAGCATTACTCATGGTGCCTATTATTCCTGACATAAACTGTTTTTGCTTCTCTGGTGTTAGCTACCTCAGACCATGACCCACTATTATACTGAGTAATAATCAGTTGGCCTGTAAGTTATTGGTTCTCTGTCTACTTCACTAGTTCCAGGACTTCAGGAGATACTTTTACAACACACAGGTTTGAAGACCCCATAATTGAGTGTCAGGTAAGTGCCTGAGATTGCAATAACACTTGGCGTGGATGCTTTCTTTTCTAGAGGTAGGGATGAACAGAGACTTGAGGAGTGAGGCCATCAGCCAGAGGCAGAGAATGGTGAAAATGTGAAAGGCTATAGCATGACATAGAGACAAGAGTTAAGGGGGACGGTATATGTCTGATGATACAGGAATTGGTGAAAACTGCCAGAAGATCATGCAGGTAGAAACGGGCTAAACATACAGTTAGGAAGAATTTGCATTAGGAAAGATGCCTCAAAATGTTGAGATGGTTCGACAGACACATAGCAAACACTTTCATCTAGGCCATGAATCCATATATAGCTGGAAGTATCTCAAATCTGTGGGCACATGAGCTTGAGGGGCATGATCATGAATGGAGATGAATAAAGAGAATGCAAAAGTGCACTATGGGGTTGATGCAGGACTGAATGAAGGAATGTCTTCAAAAGGATCTGGGTTTTGTTTTTACCATACAGAGGTAAGAGACAAACAACAAGTCAAAGAATAATGAGCAAAGACTCCATTGGGATGTGGAAGAATTTATGGATTGATTACTCTGAGATAAAATTTCAGGAAAGAGTGTTCACCAGCAAACGTTCACTTTAGAAGCAAGGGATAAACTAAAGTATATATGATCATACATTTTATTATTTCTTGCCTCAAACTGACCACAAGAGTTGTCAAAGTCAGTACCTAAGTAGCATAAAAGCAAGTTTGATCCAGTTGGTTGATACACTAGATGTCAGGGTAGAGTGCACATTGTCTTTTAAATTAGATTTTCCTGTATTTCACAGACGGGCCTTGACATCTTGGCTTCAAGAAAAATACAAGTCCTCATAATCTCAGGATTCTGGATTTCAACCTGCTCCCCTGGACCTATTTTTGAAATTGGGGAGGGAAGAAAAATCAGCCTCACAATCCAAATGACAAGTGTTGTGACTCCGATTTGGGAAGTTTGATTGCAGAAACACCTATGATACTGGTTATTTTAAAACATCTTGTCCTCATAGATTTACAGAAATATTTTGAAATGTGCATGCATCACCAACACAGACCTGATGGAGCAAATCCTCCCAACACACGGCACAAATGGATATATCAGGAGTGAAATGTTTGCTATCATTTGCAAGGTTTAATCATAGGTGGTTTTATAGAAGTTGTACTGCAAAGTTACCTGATTTCTGTTTTACTTCTCGCTTCCACCATTTTTGTTTTTTGAGAGGTGTATCTTTGCTTTTAATGGTAGGCTTGATGTGCTTGAAGACAAGATAATATGTGAATATTTTAAAGTGCATAGAGCATGCATTTAAAAATATAACATAAATATAGAAGATGATTTACCTTGTATAAAGCATGTACGTCTTTAGATACTGAAAAGGAAATGAAATACATAATCAATAAAACCTGAATATAAAAAACCCCACACACTCATATTCCTACTAAGTGAGTACAGAGCTCAGTTCAAGTGATAACTATTTTTGTTAGCATTGATAAAGATTACATTAGCTTTGGAGTTTTAAGTTTGGGTATTTTTGTTGATCACAAGACTGAAATGATCTAAATGAATATTGACAATATATCTTTAGTAAATAAGTCTTGCAGGTAAGTTTCAAATGGTAAGATCACCTTTGTGATCATTATGAATACTTCAGCAAGGGTACATATACAAATGTGAAGATGCAGCATGCTGGAGACCACAGAGATCTGTATTCAGAGAAGGAAAGAGGAATCCAGAGAATTTCAATGTCAAGGCTAAAGTAGTCAGATGGCAGCATATAAGTCAAGTGACCTAAGAATTGTTTAACCCATTTTATTATACCTAAGTATCCTCTACCTCAAGATCCAGGACAAGGTGTATTTTATTTCTTATCAGTTTTTTTTTGCCTGAACTAATTGGATCAGATATATGCATTTAGAATAACAGCTAATATGAACATGATTGTTTTTTCATACCCATCTGGGACCGTGGCACATCTTCTAATCCTGCTTCCTCTGTTTTAGTGGATATCATGTTACCCTTTTCACCCTTGTATGAAGATACAGGTCCTGCATCTTAAAAAATATGAGAAAGCATAAAGAATTTAGATATGGTCATCCACAGCAATCTGTGATCCGAAAGCAGGCAGAATTGACAGGACTCAAGAGACTGTCATATAAACACATTAGTAACAGTCTTAGTATTAGAGGAATAAATTCCATAAGGAATTCTAGTTTAAAAATGAGTCTGCCGTAACACATACAGTCATGATTTCACACATTTTTTTGAGTGTGCTGGCCGATCCAAACATTAGTTATCAGAATTGAGCACAGGAGTGGAATGTATTCCTGTAGCACAAAGGGACATGGTTTCATTCCAAAGAACCAAAATCATCATCATCATCATCATCATCATCATCATCATCATCATTATCATCAACAATAAAACTATCTTGAAAAAAACAAATTTTCAAAAACAATTGGTCACTGCTCTAAATCACTCTTAGGATGCCACACACATGGTGGGGCTGGTGGGTGTGCAGAACAGATTTGTACAGCAGGTTGCCCTGATTCTTCCAGTCCCTACTTGTTTCAATCATCTGGGGACCAGGAATCATCCCACTTTTGGTTTGAAGGCAGGCACACTGAAAAATGCTGAATTGCATTTTCTCATTTTCCCTCCAAAATTTCCTTGCTAACTTCTTTATTTTCTTCCCCATTTTGCCTCTCTCCTAGTTTTTCATAAAACCCTCTAGAGCAGGAGACTTTTTTCTTTCCATTTTGTGTTTTTTTGTATGGGTTATTTGAACTCCTTCCTGCCTGGCAATGTAGCAATTTTATCTTAAAAATGTAATTTTTAAATTTTTGTCTTTTTTGTTATCCCCATTACCTAAGAAATACGCACATAATTATTGCAATATTTATGCTGGCACTTGATCTACTTCTATCTTGGTTTGTAGGTTCTACTAGTGTTTTTTTGTTGTTGTTGTTTTGTTTTCTGTTTTTTTTTTTTTTTTTTTTTTTTTTTGTCCCAAAGGGACATTCTTTGCCTGGCTACAAAAAAATGCTGTGGGCATACCAGGATCATTGGTATCACCCTAGAATCTAAAGGAAATTTAGAAGGAAAGAACTTCTGAGTCACAATGAGCTTCTGATCATGGCCCCAACAGATGATTCATTATAGTTTGAGAGATCTAGGATAAATTTTGCTGGAATCCATTGCCTCTACCTTAACTTGAATGTAGCTCTGGGTTTCTCCCTAGGATGTTACCCTCACATGAAAGTTGGGTCAAGCTATGACCTTTCCAAATTTAGTTTTAGATATCTGTGAATTTGGGGACCACTCTCTAACCATTCCTATTTCTTTCCACTTTCCTAATTGGTGTTTCTACCCTATACATTTTTTGTACAGAGTAGCAACACATTTGGTGTCATTAGATTTTATACATGAAGAATCCTTTGTGATAAACAACCATAACAATGTGGGAATTTCTTCTTCACTCCTCAATTTTATTCCATTCCAACTGTGACTAAGTCAGTAATGTTGGAAAATTTTTACTTTACACTTCATTCAGCTTTGGACCTGGAAACTCAAAAATGATTTTCATATTTTGAAAATGCTGCTCTTTCCCCCCCTCTTTGTAACTGAGAGTCCTTCCTTCCACTGAGTACAACTGCTACCTCTTCCTTCATTGACTCCCTGTAATTAATGCCGGTCTCAGTGTTCATATCCTCTTCTTCTCTTTCATTTCTATTTTACTTTGATGGAAGTATGCCTCAAAATGCAACTCATAATTCAGATGTTTTTTAGCAATAACCCCAGTTTAACCTGTGACAGAAACCTCATACAATATGACTCCTTATATTTCTTTTTCCATACTAGATAATACATACACTCTTGGAACAATTACAATATTTTAGTGCTCTTGCTTTAAAGCAATATGCTCACCAATGTCTTTTGCATTCTTACCTTCTCCATGTTCATTTGTTCCATTCTTTGCTTGTGTATAGGACTCAACAGATATACTGGAAGCACAATCTTCTGTAGGTTGCTTACAGACACTCTGGGGAAATTAATACCAATAATAAGTTGCATGAAGTTTTCATCATCGCATATTACTTATCACCATATATATATTTGTGAAATCATCAGAATTAGAAATTACATGAGTGCATTTCGAACAAGAATATATTGTACAAGTTTCACTGTCCTAGGCAGTTCAGGTTAACTGAGCTCATATATCATTCTGGCTACTGATTGGATAACGCCAAGATGAGGAACATAGGAACTGTGTTCCCTCAGAATATACACACTGACAAGCATATACCCCAAACAACCAGCATCAGTATATAATCAGTCAACTTTGCACTGCCCAGCAGTTCTAAAAATGCTTTGAATGACTTTTAAGAATGGCACTTGGTGTTCCATAGCATTTTAAATTTGAGTGGCCAATTTTTTATTCTGAAAGAATGATACTTCGTAAGATGAGAGTTTCAATTCTGTCACCTTGTGTAGGAATGATAAACTGCTATAATTGCTTCATTTATTCATCAGAGACTTCAAACACTTGATGCATATCAGCAAAATATCTACCAAATCAAAACTTATTTTAAAAAAGTAAAATATAGTGAGGAAATGTGTCTGTATGTAACATGAACATAACAGCACACACACTTGGGTAAAGTATGCAACACTTTCATTGGAGAAGAAACTAAGAGGTATTTCAAAAGAGAAAGGTGACTCCCATTTGTGAAATGCTGACGATTTGCAGAGGTGGGAGTCATTTGAACTGGTGCATTGCTGCTTGAAGTAAAAGACAGGCTGTGGGAAATCACAGGAGTGACACAATGGACAGCCTGTGACAAGATGAAACCAGAAATATGAGATACTCAAAGAGGAAATGCATTCGTGGAAGAAATTGTATAAAGCCGGAGTAGGGAAAACTAGCTTGCTCTGAGAGAGGAATATGCTGACTGGTGAGCTGAGGAGAATCTCACCCATCCAATTAGGAAATGGAGAAAAGAAAGAGATAGATGTTCTCAGAACCACAAACACAAGTTCATTATCAATACAGAAAATACATCTAGCATTCAGGGAAGTACCCTCCCAAACTCCATTGATATTTCAGCTCATGCCATCCAAAGAGGCATTCTTCAAGACTTTAAACAATAAGTGCTGCAGACGATGTGGGTAAAAATGTACAACCATACATTGTGGGACTGAAAATCAGGACTTCCCATCTGAAAACCAGTATGGAGAGTCATCAGAAGATCAGGAATATGAACATCCTGTGCCCAGGGTTCCCAATCCTTGTTCTTATACCCAATTGACAATGATTCTGTATACACATGAGACACTGCAACTTCAAGGTTTACAGTGGTTTCTATCACAATTAGAAAGATATGAATTGAGCCCAGATGCACCTTAACACAAAAATGGATAAATAAACACCTAGAAACATGGCACTGAATTTGAGCAAACTAGTTTTTCATGATACACCATCATGTCAAAATGATTCCTCATATAGCATATAAAAGCACTGCCCTAAAAATTTCTAAAATATAAAACCTGAAACAACAAAATCCCTTAAGTTTCTACAAGGATGATATTTTAAAGCAAACAATTAGGAAACTTATTATTTTAAGGCAAAATTGAACTTTTTCTGCAAAGGAAAGACTTCATTTTCCCCGCAATGTCAAGGAACATTTGATGTAATCCAAACCTACCAGGCAGAATCTGAGCAGGTGTTTTGGAGCCTCTCCACTCCTTTTACTTTATCGCAACTTTGTTCCTGGGATATCCGAAAAATTTTACCCAGTTTTTTCCTAACATTTCAAAGACTGAACTCCGCATTAAAAATGTGGTTTGGAGGTACCCATAACCGTATTCAAGGTGGGAGCAGGAGAGAAACCCAGACATAGAGCTGCCCAGAGAGCTGGCACCTGGAGTCTTTGTTAAGTATAGTAGTTCATGGCACTCTCATGCATCATGGTGCTTGCAGGTCTGTGACAGCAAGGGCCAAGGCTAAATCTGATAGACAAAGGGCAGCCTGCAGTACCATTAACATGAAATGAATACTAGGCATGGTCAACCCACTCTACTGAGAATAATTTAGAATACTTACACCCCTATTAACATTACACAGGCAGTCAAAGGCACCCTCTTAAGTATTACAATATTGCCCTGAGTACATGGGCTCTCAGTGGTGTCTCATCAGGAAACACTGCATCCCTTACACCTCCATGATTCAGTAGCCAGGTATCCTCCCACAATTTTAGTTGGTTACTCATATGGGCTCAGAATTGTGAGTAACACGCATGTGCTGACAGCTCTCATCAGGAAGAGGTGTGTTGCTGCTGTGGACATTCTGTAGAGTAGAGGTTCACAGCGGTACTGTCCCTTTCAAACTGGTGCTTTGGGAATAATGAACGTGAGCAAGAACTGCTAGTTGAGAATTCAAGGGACAGAAGATCCCATGAGTCCTGGGGCAGAATCAGGTAGAATGGTATTTTCACTGAGTTCTCAGAAGAAGTCACAGATTCTGAAACCAGACCATGTCTCCCATGCTTCAAGAGATTATAGGAAAAGGCCTCAGTGACTTGGAATCATGCACATTACAAGACCACTGAGTTGGGGTGGGGATGTGGCTCAAGCGGTGTGCACTCATCTGGAATGCATGCGGTCCAGGTTCGATCCTAAGCACCACATACACACAAAGATGTTGTGTCCACTGAAAACTAACAAATAAATATTAAAAAATTCTCTCTCTCTCTCTCTCTCTCTCTCTCTCTCTCGATGTGAGTGTGTGTGTGTGTCTCTCTCTGTCTCTCTCTCTCTCTCTTTGAAAAAAAGACCACTGAGAAAGGAATTCCATAATTGGGGTCTGCATTACAGATTAGTCCCCAGCCTTCATGGATCACTGGGTTTATCAGGCAATTTCTACATCCATAAACCCATGTCTCTGAGTACAAATTCAAATACTGAGAGTAATTTGCTTTGTAACTTTCAAAGTTCCCTCAGCATTATCTGAGAGGTGTTGGGGAGCAAGGAGCAGAGGAGATCCACTTGATCACACCAATGTCAGGGACGGCCTTTTTGAGCTAGAGCAGATAAAGAAACTGATGGACAGTATTTGCATCCTCCAAACCATAAAAAGCTTTAGCTTTCCAAAATTAGGAATCCTGGACAGAAGTGTCTCCACTTCAGTTATATTAGTTTAAGAGAATTGTGAAGATTTTCATGATGTTGTTTTTGCCATTTTTTTCACAATATATATGATTTTCTAAGATTTTTTGTTCAGTTTTCATTTTTTTTCCTTTATTACATTTTTATTCTTATTTTATATTCTTTTCTATTCTCATTAATATTGAATTTCATCCTCATTTCCTCTTCAATCTCTGCTTACTATCACCACTTTCATTATCTGCTCTTTTTAAAATTTATCATGACAATTTTATTGTCACTAATGACTTTTTTCTAGTCTTACGAGTATTATTATTTCCTATGAAATTCAATTAATTATTAAGTATTAAACCACATTAAATATACAGTTTATTTATATGCATGTTTTGCTTTAAGCTATGATTGTTTCTAGAGGGTTATCTTTCTCCTTGATGAGATACTGGTGAGTAAATATTGTATGTTACATATGCTCATTTGGGAATTTGATTCTGAACATGATGGCCTGACCCAAACACATCCCAAAGACAAATCTGTACACTAAAAGGACACATACATAACAGTTGAACTGAAATGCTTGCAAATTCTGCTCCTAAACTATAGGGCATTAAGATACAACAAAATTTTTGCAAGTTCCCAGGAACTGCATCCAAGTTCTTTTGACTAATGTCCACTTCAGAGGTGGAATAAAAATGTTTAGTAATTTTCTTGATTTCTTGCATGAAAAGTAAAGGAACTAAAAGTTTTTGTTCCTACTCTAACAGGATTGACGGATACACCCTGAAAGGTCCTGATTCTATAATAGGCTGTTTGGTTTCTCCTTTAAGTCTATTTCCTGCCTCAGCCTACATACTGGAGTGTGTAGGGAGATTGGAGTCTTTAATACCAGCATGGATTACTGGTAATGGGAAACTAAAATTTTGAGCCTTTGGGAATGATGATCTTTAACATGAATGTGTTCACTGGCCATTTCAATTATATACCCTCCAACTTTCAACTGGATCTTTCCGAGTCTTAGATTTAATCCTCATTATGTGAGGAGTTCACACAGAAGAAAATTGAAAAAATACTCAAAAAATCTCCTCACATTACTAGATTATGGTTACTTTTAAGCTTCTGCTTACATGATTTCTAAAGCTATTTTCATGTTCATGTTGTGTTACATTTTTAGACTTAAATATTAAATAGTGATCTTGATATCTAAGTATGTATTGTGTGATGTCATTTTGTTTGGCATAATTTCCTTCCCATCAAAGAAGAGAAATAGACCATGAATTTAAGTTGACAAATTTACTTACCTGTCCATGGCTTTTTTCCATGCCATCAACCCTCTCCTTCAATTCTTCTGATGACATATGGGAATGTGAATCTGGGGATAAATGCATAGATGTACTTAATTAAACTACTTAAAAAAGTTAGACTGAGTGAAAATCTAGCCAACTAAAAACATAATTGTAATAATCATACAATTTGATTTTCACAATGATACGTTTTAGTTAAGTTTAATTTTAGGTGAATGTTTATGCTTTTGGAAATTCCTGGATTCTTGTGTGAGCTTGTTGGCTGTACCCAGAGCCATGTGTATCCTTGGCAAGAACGCAAGTACTTACTTCGAATAAAAGGCCTTCATTTGTATTTATTTATTTATTTTTTTGAAGACAGAGTGAATATTCCCTGGCTCACTGGGAACCTGACATCAGCCTGCCTCAGTCTCTAACTAAGCTGAAATTACAGATGAATCCCAGGGTGTATTGAGAGATTTAGCAGGGGTTTTTACTAATCTAATGCTTCAACAAAACAAGAGTTCACCATATTCATTGCACATGATATCTCAAAGATTCAACCACCCAAAGAAAAATGATATTTTGCAGAAAAAAATGCTAAAATTACAATGGGAAGAAGAAACTTCACACTGTTTACTATGTCTTTTTCCTAATACTAATTTTTAATGAACCACTGCATGTAACTTTGGTGTCAACAAAAAAGTATGTGTATATATGATCACTGTGATATTTTTGACAGTGAACCACATATTCCGTTCCTTTCCTTTTGCTGCGTTTCTTCTGTTAGGATTCACTCTGTTTTTGGAAGCATTACTCATGGTGCCTATTATTCCTGACATAAACTGTTTTTGCTTCTCTGGTGTTAGCTACCTCAGACCATGACCCACTATTATACTGAGTAATAATCAGTTGGCCTGTAAGTTATTGGTTCTCTGTCTACTTCACTAGTTCCTGGACTTCAGGAGATACTTTTACAACACACAGGTTTGAAGACCCCATAATTGAGTGTCAGGTAAGTTCCTGAGGCAATAACACTTGGTGTGGATGCTTTCTTTTCTAGAGGTAGGGATGAACAGAGACTTGAGGAGTGAGGCCATCAGCCAGAGGCAGAGAATGGTGAAAATGTGAAAGGCTGTAGCATGACATAGAGACAAGAGTTAAGGGGGAGGGTATATGTCTGATGATACAGGAATTGGTGAAAACTGCCAGAAGATCATGCAGGTAGAAACGGGCTAAACATACAGTTAGGAAGAATTTGCATTAGGAAAGATGCCTCAAAATGTTGAGATGGTTCGACAGACACATAGCAAACACTTTCATCTAGGCCATGAATCCATATATAGCTGGAAGTATCTCAAATCTGTGGGCACATGAGCTTGAGGGGCATGATCATGAATGGAGATGAATAAAGAGAATGCAAAAGTGCACTATGGGGTTGATGCAGGACTGAATGAAGGAATGTCTTCAAAAGGATCTGGGTTCTGTTTTTACCATACAGAGGTAAGAGACAAACAACAAGTCAAAGAATAATGAGCAAAGACTCCATTGGGATGTGGAAGAATTTATGGATTGATTACTCTGAGATAAAATTTCAGGAAAGAGTGTTCACCAGCAAACGTTCACTTTAGAAGCAAGGGATAAACTAAAGTATATATGATCATACATTTTATTATTTCTTGCCTCAAACTGACCACAAGAGTTGTCAAAGTCAGTACCTAAGTAGCATAAAAGCAAGTTTGATCCAGTTGGTTGATACACTAGATGTCAGGGTAGAGTGCACATTGTCTTTTAAATTAGATTTTCCTGTATTTCACAGACCGGCCTTGACATCTTGGCTTCAAGAAAAATACAAGTCCTCATAATCTCAGGATTCTGGATTTCAATCCTGCTCCCCTGGACCTATTTTTGAAATTGGGGAGGGAAGAAAAATCAGCCTCACAATCCAAATGACAAGTGTTGTGACTCCGATTTGGGAAGTTTGATTGCAGAAACACCTATGATACTGGTTATTTTAAAACATCTTGTCCTCATAGATTTACAGAAATATTTTGAAATGTGCATGCATCACCAACACAGACCTGATGGAGCAAATCCTCCCAACACACGGCACAAATGGATATATCAGGAGTGAAAAGTTTGCTATCATTTGCAAGGTTTAATCATAGGTGGTTTTATAGAAGTTGTACTGCAAAAGTTACCTGATTTCTGTTTTACTTCTCGCTTCCACCATTTTTGTTTTTTGAGAGGTGTATCTTTGCTTTTAATGGTAGGCTTGATGTGCTTGAAGACAAGATAATACGTGAATATTTTAAAGTGCATAGAGCATGCATTTAAAAATATAACATAAATATAGAAGATGATTTACCTTGTATAAAGCATGTACGTCTTTAGATACTGAAAAGGAAATGAAATACATAATCAATAAAACCTGAATATAAAAAACCCCACACACTCGTATTCCTACTAAGTGAGTACAGAGCTCAGTTCAAGTGATAACTATTTTTGTTAGCATTGATAAAGATTACATTAGCTTTGGAGTTTTAAGTTTGGGTATTTTTGTTGATCACAAGACTGAAATGATCTAAATGAATATTGACAATATATCTTTAGTAAATAAGTCTTGCAGGTAAGTTTCAAATGGTAAGATCACCTTTGTGATCATTATGAATACTTCAGCAAGGGTACATATACAAATGTGAAGATGCAGCATGCTGGAGACCACAGAGATCTGTATTCAGAGAAGGAAAGAGGAATCCAGAGAATTTCAATGTCAAGGCTAAAGTCTTCAGATGGCAGCATATAAGTCAAGTGACCTAAGAATTGTTTAACCCATTTTATTATACCTAAGTATCCTCTACCTCAAGATCCAGGACAAGGTGTATTTTATTTCTTATCAGTTTTTTTTTGCCTGAACTAATTGGATCAGATATATGCATTTAGAATAACAGCTAATATGAACATGATTGTTTTTTCATACCCATCTGGGACCGTGGCACATCTTCTAATCCTGCTTCCTCTGTTTTAGTGGATATCATGTTACCCTTTTCACCCTTGTATGAAGATACAGGTCCTGCATCTTAAAAAATATGAGAAAGCATAAAGAATTTAGATATGGTCATCCACAGCAATCTGTGATCCGAAAGCAGGCAGAATTGACAGGACTCAAGAGACTGTCATATAAACACATTAGTAACAGTCTTAGTATTAGAGGAATAAATTCCATAAGGAATTCTAGTTTAAAAATGAGTCTGCCGTAACACATACAGTCATGATTTCACACATTTTTTTGAGTGTGCTGGCCGATCCAAACATTAGTTATCAGAATTGAGCACAGGAGTGGAATGTATTCCTGTAGCACAAAGGGACATGGTTTCATTCCAAAGAACCAAAATCATCATCATCATCATCATCATCATCATCATCATCATCATAATCATCAACAATAAAACTATCTTTGAAAAAAACAAATTTTCAAAAACACTTGGTCACTGATCTAAATCACTCTTAGGATGCCACACACATGGTGGGGCTGGTGGGTGTGCAGGACAGATTTGTACAGCAGGTTGCCCTGATTCTTCCAGTCCCTACTTGTTTCAATCATCTGGGGACCAGGAATCATCCCACTTTTGGTTTGAAGGCAGGCACACTGAAAAATGCTGAAATGTTGGAAAATTTTTACTTTACACTTCATTAAGCTTTGGACCTGGAATCTCAAAAATGCTTTTCATATTTTGAAAATGCTGCTCTTTCCCCCCCTCTTATGTAACTGAGAGTCCTTCCTTCCACTGAGTCCAACTGCTACCTCTTCCTTCATTGACTCCCTGTAATTAATGCCTGTCTCAGTGTTCATATCCTCTTCTTCTCTTTCATTTCTATTTTACTTTGATGGAAGTATGTCTCAAAATGCAACTCATAATTCAGATGTTTTTAGCAATATCCCCAGTTAAACCTGTGACCGAAAGCTAATACAATATGACTCCTTATATTTCTTTTTCCTTACTAGATAATACATACACTCTTGGAACAATTACAATATTTTAGTGCTCTTCCTTTAAAGCAATATGCTCACCAGTGTCTTTTGCATTTTTTGTCCTTCTTACCTTCTCCATGTTCATTTGTTCTATTCTTTGCTTGTGTAGAGGACTCAACAGATATACTGGAAGCACAAACTTCTGTAGGTTGCTTACAGACACTCTGGGGAAAGTAATACCAATAATAAGTTGCATGAAGTTTTCATCATCATATATTACTTATCACCATATATATATTTGTGATATCATCAGAATTAGAAATTAGAAGAGTGCATTTCGAACAAGAATATATTGTACAAGTTTCACTGTCCTAGGCAGTTCAGGTTAACTGAGCTCATATGTCATTCTGGCTACTGATTGGATAAAGTCAAGATAAGGGACATAGGAACTGTGTTTCCTCAGAATATACACACTCACAAGCATATACCCAAAACATCTAGCATCAGTATATAATCAGCCAACTTTGCACTTCCCAGCAGTTCTAAAAATGCTTTGAAAGACTTTTAAGAATGACACTTGGTGTTCCATAGCATTTTAAATTTGAATTGCCAATTTTTTTTTATTCTGAAAGAATGATACTTCGTAAGATGAGAGTTTCAATTCTGTCACCTTGTGTAGGAATGATAAACTGTTGTACTTGCTTCATTTATTTTTCAGAGACTTTGAAAACTTGATGCATTTCAGCAAAATATTTACCAAGTCAAAACTTATTTTAAAACAGTAAAAAATCGTGAGGAAATGTGTCTGTATGTATCATGAACATAACAGCACACACACTTGGGTAAAGTATGCAACACTTTTTTTCTGAGAAGAAACTAAGAGGTATTTCATTAGAGAAAGGTGACTCCCATCTCTGAAATGTTGACTATTTGCAGAGGTGGGAGTCATTTGAACTGGTGCATTGCTGCTTGAAGAAAAGGATAGGCTGTGGGAAATCACAGGAGTGACACAATGGAGACCCTGTGACCAGATGAAACCAGAAATATGAGGTACTCAAAGATAAAATGCTTTTGTGGAAGAAATAGTGTAAAGCTGGGGTAGGGAAAACTAGCTTGCTGTGAGAGAGTATTTTTTTGACTGGTGACCTGAAGAGAAACTCACCTCCTTAATTAAGAAATTAAGAAATCAGGAGACAGACAGTTCTCAAAACAACAAATACAATTTGCCTATGAATACATAAAAAAATTAAACAGATTTAGCATTCAGGGAAATATCATCCAACACTCTATCCTTTAAGATGGTCATAACTAAGTCATGAGAATATGTTTTGCTCTGAGGAAGGATCCTAGTGTCTTTGACTTTCACTTTTCTTCTGATAGAAGAGCTGAATACTTACCTCACCAATATTTGTGAAAAAAAATTAAACATATCTAGCAATCAAGGAAATACCATCCAAAACTCCATTGATATTTCAGCTCATGCCAGTCAGATAGGCATTCTTAAAGTCTTCAAATAATCCGTGCTGGAGAGCACATGGTTAAAAATATACAACCATACTCTGTGATACTGAAAATTAGCACTTTCAATTTGGAATGTAGTATGGAGAGTTTCAGAGTACTAGAGATACGAACATCATATGACCTAGGTTTCCCAATTCTTGTTCTTATTTCCAGAGTATAATAATTTCTGTATACACATGAGACACATTTACTTAAATGTTTACAGTGGTTTCTGTCACAATTAGACCGAAATTGGTGGTGGAACTGAAAATTAGTTCAGCCAATCTGAAATGCAGTATGGAGATACCTTGGAAAATTTGGAATGAAATCACGATTGACTCAACTATCTCACTTCTTGGCTAATACCCAAAGGACTTAAAAACAGCATACTATAGGGATTCGGCCTTATCAATGTTTATAGCATCACAATTCGAAATAGTTTAATTGTGGAACCAACCCATATGCCCTTTAGTAGATGAATGGCATGGGAAACCTGGGTATATATACACAATGGAGCCCTACTCAGCATTAAAGAGAATAAAATCATGGTATTTGTAGGTAAATGGATGGAATTGTAGAGTATAATGCTATGTGAAGTAAGCTAATTCCAGAAAAATAAATGCTGAATGTTTTCTTTGATATGAGGATGTTGACTCATAATGGTGATGGGTGGGGAGCATGGGAGGAATGAAAGATCTTTAGATAGGGCAAAGGGGAGGGAGGGGAAGGGAGGGTCAAGGGGGTAGAAATGATGGTGGAATGAGTTAGGCATCATTACTATAAGTACATATATGAAGACACGAATGGTGTAATAATACATCGTGTACAATCAGTGAAAAATTGTGCTCTATATGTGTAATATGAAATGAATTGCATTTTGCCATTGTGTGTAACAAATTAGAGTGGATAAATAATTTAATTAAAAAAGAATAGAAGCTCATGAAACTGTCATGGAATCATTTTGTTTCCAGCAAGTGCCAAGGTTAAATCTGGTAGAAAAAGGCTGCATGCAGTACATAAACATGAAAATGAATACTAGAATAATTGGAATAGTTACCCCATTAACATCACACAGGCAGTTGGAGGCACCCTCTTAAGAATTACAATATTTTCTGAGGACAAAGGCTCTCAGTGGGGTCTAATTTTAGCCACTCTGTGTTAAAGATCTGGTACCCCTGCATACCTTATATTTCCATAATGCTGTAGCCACCTATCTTCAGAAAACTTTGAATTGTTACTGAACTTATGGGCTCAGGTTACTGAATGACAGGCATGTGCTGAAAGATCTCATCAGGAAGATGTGTGTTGCTGCTGTGGACGTTCTAGAGTAGAGGTCCACAGAGGTATCGCCTCTTTCAAACTGGTGCTTTGGGAATAATAATAGTAAGCAAGAACTGGTAGTTGAGAATTCAAGGGACAGAAGATTCCAGAAGTGCTTGGGCAGGATTAGTAGAATGATATTTTCACTAAGTTCTCAGAAGAAGTCACAGATTCTGAAACCAGGCCATGTCTCTCATGCTCCAAGAGGTTGTAGGAAAAGGCCTCAGTAACTTGGAATCATGCACAGTATAAGACCACTGAGTAAGGAATTTCATAATTGGGGTCTGCATTACAGATTAGTCCCCAGCCTCCAAGGACCACAGGGTTTATCAGGAAATTTCTACATTTTATAGACCCACGTCTCTGAGTACATAAACTAATACTCAGAGTGCATTGCCGCTGCAACTTCCAATGTTCCCTCAGCATTCTCTGGGATGTGTGGGAGAGAAAGGAGCAAAGAAGATCAGCTTGTACCCTCCACTATCATGGTAGGCTGTTTGAAGCTAGTGCAAAAACAATAACAACAACAACAACAACAAAAACCTGATGAACCATTTTTGCATCTCAAAAACCCCTGTTATATGCTTCCAAAATTAGAAATACACCCCCCAAAATTGTCTCCATATCATTTGCTTTAGTAAAAGTGAAATCTAAAGAAGTTGTTCTTGCTCTTTTCAGTTTTTTCTTTGTTTTTGTATGGGATTTCCATGTCATTTGTTTTTTTCATGTTCTGATTTTCTAATATATTTTCATTCATTTCATATTTTGGTTGCTGGATCCCTTTTTTATTCCATTTGAAATCTCCTTCTATTATCATTTCTTTGAATTTGATCCTCATCTCCTTTTCAGTCTCTGTTTACTCTCACCACTTTCATTCTCTGTTCTTTTTAAAATTATTATGATAATCTTATTATCCATGAGGCTTTTTTTTGTTTTGCAAGATGAACATGATTATTACCTACTCCTTCTTTTAATTTTGTGCTGTTTTCGATATCATTTAAAAGCTAAATTTTATTTGCATGTGATATATGTTTTGTTTAAAGGTATGTTTATTTCCAGAACTTATTCTTTCCCAAAGATGAGATGCTGGTGAGTGAATATAGCTTGTTAAATGTTCATTTATGGGTTTGATGCCAAAATATATGCCATGCTCCAAACACATCACATAGATTAACCTGCAGTCTTAAAGGACACATACATAACATGGAAGAGAAATCCATTCAAATGCATGAAAAATAACAAAAGCAACAGGAGAAAGAGAGGCATTAAGACACCTCCAAAATTCCACAAACTGTCAAAAACTTCATCCAAGGTCTTCTTCCTAACATCCACTAAAGAGGTCTAATAAAAACATTTAGTAATTTTATTGATCTTGCATGAAAAGAAAAAGAAAATGAACTAGAAAGTTGTTTGTACCTTAATAGATGGATACCTCCTTAAAAATTCTGATTTCATTAACATACTGTTTGGTTTCTAATTAAGCCTATTTTCTGCCTTGTCCTAGAGTAGACATTGGAGTTGAGAGAGAATGGAATCTTTAACCCATGCATGAATTACTGGTAATGGGAAACTAAAATTTTGAGCCTTTGGGAATGATGATCTTTTAATAAGAATGTGTTCACTGGCCATTTTATTTATATATTTTCCTTTTTTTTTACTGATTTTTTTAAGTCTCACTTTCTCATCATGTAGGGAGAGCACATAGAAAAAAAACTGAAAGAATATTCAAATAATTGCCTCAATTGCTAGAAAACAGTTTGCCATTAAGCTTCCTTGATTTCTAATACTATTTTCATGTTCATGTCCAGTTAAATTCTTTTAGATGTGAGTGGAAATTATGATGTTTGATTCCCAAAATCCTATGCTAAGAGGTCATTTCATTTTGCCTAATTTACCTTCTGGAATCAAAGCAAAGAGAAATACACCAGGAATTTAAAGTGACCCATTTACATACCGGTTCCTGGCTTTTTTCAGTGCCCATAAGCCTCTCCTTCTTTTCTGCTGATGACATGTTCGAATGTGACTCTGTTGACAAATGTATAGTTTTACTTAGAACTGTTAGAATGAGTGAAAACCTACCCAATTAAAAAGGGAAAATTTTAATGATCATATAATTTAATCCTCACAATTACAATTTTTAAGTTAAGCTTAACTTTAGGTGAATGTTTATGTTGTTTGAAACTTTTTGATTGTTGTTTGTATTGGGGCCTAGTGATTGTACCCAGGGACCTGTGAATCCATGGCAAGAACAGTAGCACTCACTTCAAATCCAGGCCTTTTATATTTGGAGACAGGAGGTCTGTAAATTCCCTGGCTGAATGAAAACCTGACATCAGCCTGCCCTAGCATCTGAAGTCATAGATGTTCCCCTCTTTATCCTAGGCACATTGAGTTATTTACAGAGTAATTATACTTCAGGCCCTAGAGGTCACCATGTTCAATGCATATGATAACTCAAAGTTTTACTCATTCAAAGAAAAAGGATATTTTGCAAAAAAATGTGAAAATTACAATGAAAAGAATTAACTTCACACTGTTTATTTTTTTCCTCATAATAACTTTTAAAGAACATATAATGTTTGGTGTCTGTAAAACAAAACAAAACAAAATAAAGTTGTTCACAGTTACACATTTACCAGTGAACTCCTTGCTTCTTTCTTTTCCTTTTTTTTTTTTTGCATTTCTTCTATTAGGATTCACTCTGGTTTTGGAAGCACTCCTCATAGTGCCTGTTATTCCTCAAATAAAATGATATTGCCCCCCTGGTGCTACCTCATATGTTGACCTGCTTTTGTACTGGGTGATAACCACTTGACCTGGAATTTATTCCTTTTTCTATGTAGTCCATCAGGTCTGATTTGATGCTCAAAGGATGTTGAATGCTTACACAGAGTGTATGGGCTTCAGAAAGTGACTAACAGGAATGTGCTGAAAACTTCGATAAGGAAAAGGTGTGTAGTGCCTGTTGAACAGTTTGTAGAGTACAGGTGAACAGATTCACTGCCTCTTTCAAAGGGGTCCTTTGAGAATAATTATAGTGTGGGATATTGGATTCTATACTTAGGGACAAAACCACATAAAGTGCAAATTTTTCTTCAATATTTCCTAATTTATGAAGTATGGGGAAATTTTACTTTATGCCTCATTTAACTTTGGAACTCATGTTTTTTTGCCATATTTTGAAAGCTCTGCTCTTTTTCCTTCTCATAGGAGACCTGAATTTTCTTTCCTTCACTGACTATACCTTCTTCCTTTTCCTTCATTGAGTCCCTCTATAATCACTTCCTTTCTCAATTTTTATTCCCTCTTCTTTGCTCCTTTTTGTTATTTATAAATTTTCTGTGATTGAAGCATGTATCAAAAATGCAACTCACATTTCAGTTTCTTTGCAATACCTGTGGGATGAAACCTAATAAGATATGTCACTTATTAACTTTTTTCTTATTAGATATTTAACAGTTGCACTGTGTGAACAATTAGAATATACTGTTGCTCATGTTTTAATGCAATTTTCTCACCAATGTATTTTGTATCCTATAAGGTTCTTACCTTGTACTGGTCCATTTACTATCTTCTTTGCTCTTTGATAGGACTCATCAGATATACCAGAAGTACACACCTGTGGATGTTGCTCAGTTTCATTCTGAAAAAATTTATATCAAAAATGAGTTGAATACAGGTTTTATCATTTCATTTAGACATCATCATATTTCTAGTTGTTAAATCATGGGAATTAGAATTTAGACCAGTACATTTTGAGAAACAAAAATTTCCATAAGAGACACTCTCCCATGCACTCCAAATGAAACTAAATTTTTCTCTTCATCTGTCTGTTTATGGGTTAAAACTCAGATGGAGGACATAAGAAATGTGTTTCCTGGAAAAAAAAATCTGAGGTCCCTACATCCAAATCAACTAGCATCAGCTTAATTAGTCAAATTTCCATTCCATAGCAAATCCACAAATGCAGTAGAATACTTATTTAAAACTCTTTTGAGAAATGTGCTTCATGTTATATAGCTTTCATCTTTTTAAATAATGGATGGCCAAATTTTTAGTGATAAATTGATACTTGATGTGATAATAGAGTTTCAATTCTATCACCAGAATTAGTAATGAAACATTGTTCACTTTGTTCATTTCAGTTGTCAGACACATCCAAAATTTCATATCTTTCAGCAAAATATTTACTGAGTCAAATCTCATTATTTTAACAAAGGAGAAAATGTAGAAATAAATGTGCATATATTTTACTTGGACATAACAGCACACACAATTTGGGTAGAGTATGCAACATTTTCCATTGAAGAAAGAATAAAAGGTGTTCTAGTGGAGAAACATGGCAGAACAGAATCATACAGTGCTTACTCACTGATTATTTTCATAGTTGGGAGTAAAATGTGTGTGACTGCATAACAAAAAATGGGCTGTGGAAAGCCACTACAGAGAGCCAGTGATTAGAAAAACCCCAGAAATATTGGCTTTTAAAAGCAGAATGCATTCATAAATGAAATAAGATGCAACAGTTCCAGGGGAAACCTAGCTGGGCAGAAGAGAAGAATCTCCCCTTTGGTGGGTTTAAGAGAATCTCAGCAATTCAATTAGTAAATGGAGGAAAGCAATAAATAAACAGGTCTCAAAATAAAAAAAGAAACAAATTTCCTATGAAAATAATTTCAACATCTCTAGCATTCACGAAAATATCATTCACAACTCCATTGACACTTCAGCTCACCCCTATCAGAATCGCAATTATCAAGTATTCAAGTAATAAGTGCTGAGGAGGATGTGGGGAAAAACAATCATACACTGTGAGACTGAAAATTAGGACTTCCACTCTGGAACAGAATATGGAAAGTCCTCAGAATACTAGGAATATAATCACCATATGACCTAGGTTTTTCACCCCTTGTTATTTATCCCTGTGTACTAAAATTAGTATACACACATGACATATAAACTTCAATATTACAGTGGAAATCATAATTAGAAAGTTTGGGAAATGGACCAGATGTTCATAAAAAGAATTGAAAAAGTTTGTGTGAAGATACTTGGCACAGAATTTGAGCATATTAGTTTTTCATAGTACACTATTATGTCAAAATGAAACCCGCATAATATATAAAAACAATGCTCTAAAAATTTCTAAAATATAAATATTATATCATCAAAATCTCCCTTATTTTATACACATGATATTTTATACAAAAAAAATAGAAACGTAATTTAGATTACTCTAAATTTAAATATAACTTTCTTACCCATTGAGAGACTTGGATTCTAACGAGTTTGTAAAAAAAAAAAAAATGGGTGCACTGCAGAAACTTCAAGGCAGAATTTGAGTGCATGCACACTAGTGACTGCCTCTTTCAAACAGGTACTTTGAGAAAAATGATAGGAGCCTCTTCTCTCTTTTATCTAAGCATGCTTACTGGGATATCAGAAAACAAAGCCTTTCTTTTTTTAACTTTTCTAACACTGAACTATTGCATAAAAACAGTGAGTTGGAGGAACCCACAACAACAATCAAGGTGGGTGTATGAGAGAACTCAGATATAGATTTGCTGAGACATCTGGGCAGCTAGAGCATGGTCTTGTGGTCTACCTAATCTAAAGTATCTCATGGCACTTTCATTGAAATGCAGTATTTGCAGCTTATGATACAAATGTGTCTGTAGAAAACTGTCATGACAGCACATGGCATATGTGAGTCTGGTAGAAAGTTGACTGCATGCAAAATCACACACATGAGCAGACATTCAAGATATTCAACCTACTCTGCTGAGAGGCATTGGGAGTAGTTGCCCCCATTTCCACCACACAGTGGTTGGAGTCACTCACCTAGTGAACCAATAGATTCCTCACTACAAAACCCTTTTAGAAGGGTCCAATTGTAGGGACTCTGTGTGAAAAGATCAGAAACCACTACATGTCTTGTAGCTACAAGAAGCTACCCCAGCTATCCTCACAGGATGGTAGATGTTCAACTTGATCATATGGACTCAGAGTAGTGACTGTCAGAAATGGGCTGAAAACTTTTATAAGAAAGAGATGGGTTGTGCCTGTTGGGAAGTTTGTAGAACAGAGATCCACAGGGGTACTGCCTCTTTCAAATGGGTGCTTTGAGAAAAATGACAGTGAGCAAGAGTTTTCAGTGGCAACTAAGTTATATATGTTCATAATTTCAACTGGCTATTTATAAGTTTCAAAATTATTCTTCATCATTAAATGAGGTTACAGAGATAAAAGCATTCATTATTCAAAAAATTGTTCAATTGCTCTTACAAAACTTACCCTTAGTCCACTATGTTTCCTAAGCTATTTGCATGTTGACCACAAGTTATTTTCTTTAGACTTAAATATTAAATCATGTTTGGATTACAAAAGGGTATTCTATGAGGTCATTTCATTTGGCATAATTTACATTCTGAGCGCAAAAAAAAGAGGGGGGTGGGTGGGTGGGAATAAACCAGGAATTTAAATTGACATATTCACATACCAGTTGTCGGTTATTTTCAGTGTCCTTGAGACTCTCCTGCTCTTCTGCTGATGACATGCCAAAATGTGACTCTGTTGATTAATGAATAGATTTACTTAAACTATTTAAACAATTAGAATTGTGAAAATCTATACAAATAAAAGGAATAATTGTAACAATAGTATATGTTAAGTTTTCCAACTATAATTTTAATTTAAGCTTACTCTTAGGTGAATATTTATTTTTTGAAACCTTTAAATTTATGTTTGTGTGTGGTCTGAATATTATATTCAGGGATTTGTGTATTGTTGCAAAAACTGTAGCACTTATTTCAAATCCCAGCCTTTTAAAAAAAAAAATTGCAGACAGGTTTTCTGTAAGATTCTCTGTCTGGCAGAAAGCATGCCATTGGGCTGCCTCAACTTATAAAATATGAGAATTTGCAGATATTCCCCCTCTGTACCAGTATATATTGAGATCTTTAAAAAGTAATTTTACTGATTCAATACTTCAAAATATCACTTGGAGACAAATGGGGTGTCACCAAGTTGAATGCATATAATTCACATGTTCATTCACTCAAGGTAAAATCACAAAAAAATTACTATGGAAACAAGAAATATCACAATGTTTTCTTTTTCTTCATCCAAAGGGTAAGTTATAAACAATTGCTATACATTATTTTGGCAGCCCAAATGATTGATCACATTTATACTTCATCATAAAAATTCCAATTTATACCTTCATCAAGAGAACTCATGTTTCTTTTCTTTTTCTTTCTTGAGATATATATTCACAGAAAGTTTTATATATACATATAAGTTTTTATTATGTCTGTTATTCCTGACACAAACTGATTTTGCTTCTCCTGGGGCTACCTCAGATACTTGACCAGCTTTTGTACTGTATTACAACTACTTAGACCTGAAAATTATTCCTTTGATGTGTATCAAAGTTCTTTGCAGAAAATTGTACTGTAAAAATTACCTGATAGTTGCTTTTGATATTTTTTAGTTTTAGGTGGAAACAATATCTTTATTTTATTTTTATGTGGTGCTAAATTACGGGGGCCACTTGTACATCATATTAGTGTCAAAAGTTTTATATATTTCCATCCATGATTGAGTATGTGGTAAGAGCTAGAAGAGCTAGAAGAGATAACCAGGGTTTGTGTCTTTTCTGGAAAAAAGCAGAGACCTAAGTAGTGAGGACATCATCAAGACACAGGAAATGGTAAGAGCATAAAAATCTATAGCATGATATAGAGACAAGTGTTTAGTGGGACAGTATTTGTCTGAACACAAAGGGATTGGTGATGATAATTTCCAGAGGAGAGTTCAGACATAAAAAGGGCTAAAGATACAGAGGTAGAAAGAATTTGTATCATGAGTTATTTCTAAAAAATTTGAGATTGCTTGACATCCTCAATCTAAAGAGGGCCAATGATCATATATGCAGACTAGCAAGACCATTCTCAATGCTGTGGGCTGGTGAATGTGAGGGGCATGTGAATAAATAGAGATGAATAAAGAGAGAGAGCATTTCAGGCCTGAATGCTGTAATGGAGGGACTGTTTCCAGATATACAGAAAATGGAAGAATTTCAGTGGCCCATGTATAACAAAGTTCAATGAAGTGAACAAATTAAAAGCTGGGCTCTTGGGTGGGGAGATTCTGCTCCTGACTGTTACTCAAGGTTTCAAATGAGATGTGTAATAAAACACAGAAACTGTGAATTTTGCTTTTATTTACCATGTGGTTTCTTCTATGGCAATATCTTCCTATGTTGAGGGAACTCATTTAGGTCCTTGGTGGGCAATTTCCTTGAGCCTGGATTTACCAAGCCCACCAGAAAATCAGTGAAGTCAGTGGGTGAAACTCAGTGGAAAATAAACTGCTTAACATGAAAAAAGATTTGGATTAAGGTCCCTAACAATGTAAGGAAAGCCAATAACAAAACACACCAATAAAATGTGACCAAACAAAAGTATTTTAGGGTTTATTTCTCTTCGTCTAAATTCCAAGAAAGTATTTTCTCCCATAAACAGTATTCATTTTATAGGAAAGGGATTAAAAGGAAGAATGTATGATTATACATTGAATAATTTCTTACTTAGTATCTGACCCATGAGTTGTGGAGAGCATGGAATGTTGATAAACAGAACAAATGTTTGATGGATCTGGTGATTTACTGAGTGTTATAATAGAGTCAGTATTTTTTTTTTGAGGACAGCAGGAAATTTATTGTTGGTTGTTCAAAACATTACATAGTTCTTGATAAATCATATTTCACACTTTGATTCAAGTGGGATATGAACTCCCATTTTTACCCTGTATACAGATTGCAGAATCACATCAGTTACACATCCATTGATTTACATTTTGCCATACTAGTGACTGTTGTATTCTGCTGCCTTTCCTATCCTATACTATCCCCCTCCCCCCATCCCCTCCCCTCTTCTCTGAGAAGAATATTAACATTAAACAGGGATGAGAGGTGGGAGGGAAAAAAAAGAGAGAAGAGAAATTGTATGGAAATGGAAGGAGACCCTCAGGGGTATACAAAAGTACATACAAGAGGAAGTGAGGGGAAAGGGAAAAAAAATACAAGGGGGAGAAATGAATTACAGTAGAGGGGGTAGTGAGAGAAGAGTCAATATTGTTTTTAGATGTGTTTTTCTTGTGTTTCACAGAATAGACTTGACCTACTGAGTTCAAGCAATATCTGTTTTTTCAGTCTCACAATTACCTGAAACTACAGCCTAGCTCTCCAGTAAGCTTTTTACAACATTGTGGGGAAGGAAAAACCACCTCATAATCCCACAAACAGGGTTAATGTCTCCAGTTTGAGAACTTCACATAGAAACATCTGAGTTACTGATTACTTTATAAAATCTTTTTTTACACTTTTTATAAAAAGTTTCAACACATCTATGCAAACATAGACACTGGTCTATTGTGCCAAATTTTATCAAAATATTGTATTAAAAACAATATGAGTGGAAAGTGTGCTAGCATTATAGATGTTTACCATAGCTCTTTGCAGAAAATTGTACTGTAAAAATTACCTGATATATATTTTTTTAATATTTATTTTTTAGTTTTAGGTGGAAACTATATCTTTATTTTATTTTTATGTGGTTCTGAGGATCAAACCCAGTGCCTCATGCATGCTAGGCAAGCACTCTACCATTGAGCCATAATTCCAGCCCATATCTGAGAGTTTTTGTCCATTCTTCCATCCTTACGTTTTATTCCAGGCTAAATAAACACTATTTCTTTTCAAAGAAATTCATGTGAAGTAATTTGTTTAGATACATGCTTTTAGAATACCAGCTAATATATGAAGGAGCTATTTTGTTTGTTTTGGGGTGTTTTGTTTGTTTGTTTCTTTAATCATACACATGTGGGACACTGATGAAATTTCTTTTCTTTTATCCTTTGGTTTAACCAATATCAAGTTTCTTGACCCCACTCTCATGAGAAGATACAGGTCCCACATCTAAGAAACAATGTACGATAAACATAAAGAATTAAGATATGGGGACTGGGTTTGTGGCTCAGTGGTGCAGGGGACTGGATTCAATCCTCAGCACCACAGAAAAGTAAATAAATAAAAATAAAGGTATTTTTATTGTATATCAACTACAACTAAAAAATACAATATTTTAAACTACAACTAAAAATATTTTAAAAAAGAATTAAGATATGGTATTCCAAAGGAAAAATGATCTGAAAGCTCACAATACCATAAATCAGTAAACATTTCTATTTCAAAGTTAATGTCATATATACAAGGAATAACAATCTTTGTTTTCAAGGTATAAACTCAATAAAGACTTTGTTTACAAAATGAATCTGGTTTAGTAGATTTTTGTCAGCTTTTCAAGTATTCATGGCAATGCTGCATTATCAGAAAATTAGTAGTCTAGGGATGAGTATGGAGCTCAGTAATGCGAGTGCATTCCTAGAATGCTCAGGGCCAAGTTTTCATTTTGAGGGAACATAACCAATAAGTAAACAACTAGGTGTCTTTACAATAAATACATCAAAAACAGTATGAACTCATCTGTCTATCTCATAAGGATTCCACACACATTGTGGTGCCTGATACTTATGAAGATGAGAAGTTTGTAGCTACAGGCTGCATAATGAAGTGATCGACAATAAACAATACAAAACAAAACAAACAAACAAACCACCACCATAATCTGAAAACTTGCAGAATGATCATATATAAATAAACTCCCTTACTTCAATGTTATTGATATACAAAGAATAACCACCGACTTGGTGTGAAAGGGAAAACTCACTAAAGATTTTAGAAGAAAAAATGAAACTGGCATGGCATATCTTGATAGTTTTTCAAGTATTCTCATACAATGTCTGGATGAACATAAAATTAGCTATCTGGAGATGAGAATTTATCTCAATAATAAAGTACATTAGTGGCAGGTCCAGGGACAGGATTTTATTTCAAAGCACCAATACAGTAATAATATTAATAATAGAAAATTTAGTAGCATCAAAAACACTAGGCTTCTCAGCTGAATGAATCACATGGATGGCACATATATCATGGTACCTGGTAGGTATGAAGGGGAGAAGTTGTTCGCTCCAAGTTGCCCTATTTCTTCCAGTCCATACTGGATCCAATCATCTCTGGACAAGGAATAGTCTCACCTTTGGTGTGAAGGCAGATAAACTGAAAGAAGTTGGGCTGCCTTCTCTCAGTTTCAACATGATTCCCTCCAAAATTACATAGAAAACTCTTTGGTTCCTTCTTCATTTTTCCCTTCCTTTAAACATTTCCAAAGCAACTTCTAGAGGCTTGTGTTTGAAACTGTAAATTTTACATTCTTTGGTTCAATTATTCCCACTCCTGCTTGCCTCCCTATATAGGAAATGTATCATGGAAGTATAATTTGTATGTCTTTGTCTTTTGAGACCTTCCCTCTTTCCAAGATATATCCTCACAGGAAAGCAAGATGTATGCTTACACTTCATCTGCTTGTCTCCTGAAGTATAGGAACAAATAGGGTTCATTTACATTTCCCAAAGGACATCAGTTCCCTAGCTGTGAATAATGTCTGTGGATGAGGCTAATTGAAATGACCTTAGCAAATAATGTTTATCAGAGTTTAAAAATATAATGTTTTTTATAATGGAAATGTGGAAGGAAAGATCTGCTGCCTCAGAATGAGCTTCTGAACATGGTCCCCAACAGTGAATGCATAGCAGTTTGAGATTCCCAGTGTGAACTTGGTCTTCTTCCACTTCTCAGACTTTAACATGAATTTATCTCTCAGTTCCTCCCTATGAAGTCCCTCTAAATGAAAGTCTAAATGGAGCCATAATATTTCCAATGGGAATTTTAGATATCTGTGGTTTGGACATCACTCTATAACCATTCATATTTCTTTATATTCCCATTTTTGTTTCTGCCCTATATAATTTTGTTGTTATAGGTAGTAACAACATCTTGCATTCATTAAAATCTGTACATACATAACATTTTTTGCTAAAAGAGCTTAGGCCTGAGTGATTAGTTCTTCACTCTTCATTTTTTTTCAAAACATACTAAGAAAGATTGAAATAATTTTACTTATGTATTAATCAATATTTGAAATGGAAACTTGCATTTCTTCCCCATTTTGAAAACCCTGTTTTTATTTTCCTTCTCATAGGTGATTTGAATTTCCTTTCCTTCACTGAGTACAACTACTTCTTTTTTCTTCATTGACTCATTGTACTAACTATATTTCTCAGTTTTTCTTTCCTCTTCTCAATTTTTTGATTCTCTTGTGATCATAACATGTAACAAAATGCAATTCATAATTCAGTTTTTTTAGCAATACCCCTAATTTATTCTGTGAATGAAATAAAATAGGATATGCCACATATTGCCTTACTTTTTTCTTTCTAGCTATTTAAAAGGAACATTATTAAAACAATAAGAATAGACTACTGCTCATGAATGAAGGCAATATTCTCTCCAAACTATTTTGTATTGTATAAATACATACATACATACATACATACATACATATATATATATATACTTACTTTTTATATATTCATTTTCCCTCTTCTTTGCACTTTGATGGGACATACCAGATATACTAGAAGCATAATCCTTTGACTGTTTATCAGAGACACTCTGGTAAAATTAATGTTAATAATGAATTTTATAAAGATTTCATCATCATATTTGGACATCACCATATTTCTAAATGTGAAATCATGGGAATTAAAAATTATACAAGTACATTTGGAGCAACAAATATTTCCATAAAAGACTCTATCCTACGCATTACAGGTTAAGCTGAGCTCTTCTCTTCATCTGGCTGCTGATGAGGTAAAACCCTAATGAGGACATGGGAAATGTTTTTCTCTGACAACAATGTCAATGGCATGTCTATATCTAAAACAACTAACTTAAGTATTTAATAGCAATCATTGCATTACCCATCAAATCTATGCACGCAAGAAGAGAAAATATATTTAAAACTGTTTATATAAATGCACTTGATGTAAATCAGAATGCAACATTTTTATCACCATATGGCCTTTTTTAGTGTTAAATTATGGTACTTGATGTGATAAGAGAGTTCAAATTCTGTCACCTTGTGTAGAAATGAAACACTACTGTATACTTGCTTCATTTGAGTCATCAGAACCTTCCAAAATTTCATGTATTTCAATTAAATATGTATGGAGTTAAAAATTTCATTTAGAAAATGTAGAAGGAAGTAAGAAATACATGTCTACATTTTACTTGCATGTAACAGCACATGCAATTTGGATAGAATATGCAACAATTCCCCTCAAAGAAAGAACTAACAAGTGTTCTGGTAGAGAAAGGTGGCAGCACAGGATCATAGAGTGTGATAACTATTTCCAGAGATGAAGTCAGCAAGGTTAACCAATGTTTTGCTACATATTAAAAACACACGCTGAAGGAAAACACTGGAGAGCCACTACAGAGAGCCCGTGATTAGATGAAATATAATATGCAATCATAGAGGAAATAGACTGTAGCAGTGCCAGGGGAAATTAGCTGGGTAAAAGTGACGAATCTCCCCTCTGTGGGCTAAAGAGAATGTCACCAACCAAATTAGAAAATAGAGAAAAGCAATAGATAGGCATGTCTGTGAACAAGATATACAAATTGCATAGCAAATTATGAAAAATTTTTTATCTTCAAAATATTGAGGGTAAAATATATAAAACTCCATTGATATTTCAGCTCACCCATTCAGAATAGCACTTATCAAGTACTCAAATTATAAGTGCTGGTGAGGATGTGGATAATAATAATCATAATCATAATTATAATCATAATCATACACTGTGAGACTAAACTTAGGACTTCCACTATGGAAAGCAGTATGAAGATTCCTCAGGATACTAGGAATATGACCACAATATGACCCACCTTTCCAACTTGTTGCCCTGCATCCTAACTTTATAAAACTAGCATACTTGCTTAACACAAGAACTTCAATGTTTGGTGCTGGTCTCAATGAAAATATCACAGAAATAGCCATGTACCCCACCCCATCAACAGAAGGATGTATAAAGAACATGTGCAGACACTGGACACTGAATTTGAGCAAATTAGTTTTTCATGATATATCATTATATCCAAATTAATCCCCATATAATATATACAATGGCCCTGCAATTTCTAAGTATAAAAATTATAACATCAAAATTTTCCTCATTTTACTAAAGGATAACAGTTTATAGAAAAAAATTGCAATGTTATACAGATTTTCCCAATTCCAATACAACATTTTCAGAAAAGAACAGTATTAGATTCTGCCTAATGTGTCAAGTAGAGTTGGATTCACTGCGCAATCTTCTAAAGAGAATTGGATTATGTATGCAGGTGCCTCTTCACTCAGGTTCATTTATCTAGGCTTTCTTGTAGAGATAACAGAACAAAAAGGTCTTTCTTTTTTTAGACTTTCTAAGACTGATCTTTGTCTTTTAAAGCAATGAGTTAAAGGCACCCACAACAAAAATCCTGGAAGATTTAGGTGAGGAAATGAGACATACATCTGCTGAGTGCTCTGTGCAGGTAGAGCATAGCCCTGTGGTCTATCTAAACTGCATGAGATCAATTCAAATGGTAGTGGGGAGGTTGTAGCTCTGTAAAAAAAAGTGCCAGGGATGTGTCTTCTTGAAAACTGGCTGCATGCAGAACCAAAACATGAGCAGATATATCAGGTACAGTCAATCAACTCTGCTGAGAGCATTTGGAATTGTTGCCTCATTGTTGACCAAAAAATATTTGGAGAGTCTCCTTAGCAATTTCAATAGAATCCTGAGGTCAAAACAACTTCAGAAGGGCCTTATTGTATGGACTCTCTGTATGAGAGATCAGGAACCACTGCATGTTTATACCTGTAAGATGCAGTAGACCGCTTACCTCCAAGAACATTGGATGTTAAACTGTATGGGCCTTGGGAATGGACTAGCAGGAATGTGATAAAAACTCTGATCAAAAAATGTGTGTATGCCTGCTGAAGAGATTCAAGAGCACAGGTCCACAGGGGTACTGCCTCTTTCAAAGGAATCCTTTGAGAATAATGATAGTGTGAGCAAAGGGGTGTTTGAGAATTCAATTGATAGAAGAGTCCAGGAAAACTAGGGTAGAATTGGTTCCAGTGATAATTTCTAACATTCACCAGAAGAAGTCACAGATTCTGCAAAAATGCTATATCTGCCATGCTCCCAGAGCATGCAATGAAAACCCTTACAGACTTGGAGTATTGCACACTCCAAGGTCTCTGACTGCAGAAATCCAGAAGATATCTTTGAATTAGAGGCTTGTCTCCAGCCTCCATGGACCAAAGGACATGCCAGGCAGTTTCTACATTTGATAGACCTACATATCAAAGTACAAAACAAGTACTGAGAGTGAGTTTTGCTGTGCAACTTGAAAAGTTCTCTCAGCTTTTATGGGTGTGGCCAAAGTGCAATGAACAGAAGAGTTCAGCATGTACATTTAGAGTAGTTTTGATTTGCTAGAGATATTGTTATCATCGATGCATGTATTTTTAGTCAAGTGCACATTGTTATTTATAAACCTTGTTTTCAGTTTGTAGTGTTTTAGAGATAATTAATTATATTTATTTAATTAATAGTTGATACATGTTTTCTTTAAGCTTAGACTGTTGCCAATGGCTGTTCTCTTCCCTTAAAAAGATACTGGTGAGTGAAACTAGAACATAGGATATGCTCAGTGGCAGACTTTATGTTGAGATATGAACCTGCATAAGACATACTCCAAAGATAAATCTGCATAGTAGAAGGACATATGTAAAAGTGGACAAAAGGTCCACCAAAATGCATGCAAAATTTTAGCCTACTAACACACACAAGGAGACAAGATGACACTTTCAAAATTTTCATAATTTCCCAATAACTGCATCCATGTTCCTTTTCTATTATCCACTAACATAGTAGGATTAAAAATATTTATTGATCCTATTGATTTCTTACATCAAGGTAATTGAACTAGGACGTTACCATTTGTATCCTAATAGCAAAGGACTCATCCTTTTGATTTTGATTCTATTAACTGGCAGTTTTGTGTCTGATTTGGGCTGATTATCTGCCTCAACACAGACACTGGAGTCAAGAGAAAATGAAAGTTTTAACCTCTGCATGAATGAGAGACAATGTAAAACTAAAATTTTAAGCCATTGGAAATGATGATGACTTAACTTGAATGTGTACAATGACCACTTCATACTTTCAACTGGTTAGTCCTAAGTCTGCAATTTATTCCGCATCATTTAAAAATGCTACACAGATAAAAGCAAACAATATTTTTAAATATTGCTGATTTGCTATGCTAAAGTTTACCTTTAGGCTGCCATGATTTCTAAAGCTATTTTCACTCATGGTAATTTAAATACTTTTAGACTTAATATTAAATTTTATTTTTATACCCAAATGAGTATTCTTTAAAGTAAATTCACTTGGAGTAATTTATCTTCCAAAGCAAGAAAAAGATGAATGAACCAGAATTTTAACTTGACATATTTACATACCAACTTCTGGTTATGTCCAGTTCCATCAGGTGTCTCAGAGGTTTTAGACAATAATATGTCAGAATGTGACTTTTCTAAAAAAAAAGTATAGATTTATTAAACAGTTATAATGTGTAAAAATCTGTGCAAATAAAAAGTAATAACATTTTTATCTTCTAAATTTTATTTATATTGAAGCTTACTTTTTGGTGAATAATTATTTTTTTAAAACTTTTAAAATTGTTATTTGTATATGGATCTGAGGATAGGACCCAGGAACTTGTGTATCTTTGGCAGGAATAGTAGCACTTACTTTAAGTCCTTATTCCAGGCCTTTTTATTTGAAGACAGGTTTGCTACAAAGTGCCCTAACTGGCTGAAAAACTTCCCGTGGACTGAATCAGTCTACAAAAATTTGCAATTAAACATGTGTCCCTTTGTGCCCAGTATATATTGAGATTATTGAGGAGTAATTCTATTGAACTAGTACTTCATATCACCACTTGGGGAGACACTAGGGGTTCAATGCATATAATAAGTCAGAAGTTCTTCTACTCAAAGTAAAAGAAAATGTCATGAAAAAAAATTTAAATTGCCAAGAAACAAGAAACATCACACTGCCTAATATCTTTTCACCCAAATAATAAGGTTTCAACAACCATTGGACATCAATTTTGTTGTCCCAAGTCATCGATCCCATTACAAGTTCATCAAAAGAATGCAGTTTTCCTTTCTGTTATTTTCCTTTCCTGACATTTATCTTTTTGTTTTTATCTTTTCTTTTTTCTATTAGGACACATACTGTTTGGTGAATGTTCTCTGACTGTCCTTAATATTCCAGACACAAATTGATTTTCTCTTCCTAGGATTACCTCCGACAGTGAATCAGCTTTGACACTAGAGAATAACCTCTTGACCTGAAAATTATTCCTTTCCCTTTCTAGTCCCTTGGCTCCTACACTTGAAGGGGCTGCTTTCACATCATATTGTCTCAACAGTTTATTTATTTCCACACGTAACTGAGTTTGTGGTAAAGCTGGAGGAGATAACAGGTGTCAGTGTTGGTGCCTTTTCTAAAGATAGATATGAACACTGACATAGGAGGGCAGTTTTGAGACAGAGGGCAGGAAATAGACAGAGAATGGAAGGCTCTAGCATGATATAGAAGAAAGTGTTAAAGGGGACAATATTTAGTAATTATGGGGATTGGTGAGGAGAACATCCAGAGGACAGTGTCAGTAGGGAAATGCTAAAGATGCAGAGGTAGGAAGAATTAGTATTCTGAATGTTTTCTACAAATTTAAGAGGCTTTGATAGTCTCAATGTAAAGAGGGTTGATGGTCATATATGCAGTGTAGTTAGACCACACTTAATGCTGTGGGTAGGGGACTGTGAGGGCATGCACATAAAAGCAGTTGAATAATGAGAAGGCCACAGAGCAGTGTGAAGTTCAAGCAAGCCTGAATTGAGGGAATGTTTCCAGAAATATAGAGGATAGAAAATTCCAATGATGTGTGTAGGATGATTCTAATTAATTGAACAATGTAAGAATCTGGGCTCCTTGGATATGAGATTCTGGTCATGATTGTTACTTGAGATTTCCATTGAGATGCATAATAGAACAGAAGAAATATAAATGTTGCTCTCATTTGCCATGTAGATTCTCCCATGACAATATCTTCCTAAGTTGAGGGAATTCATTTACATCCTTGGTGGGCAATTTTCCTTGAACCTGGATATATCAAGCTGACCAGTAATTCCATGAAGTCATTGGGTGAAACTCAGTGGGAAAGTAACTGCTTAAAACATTTGGATTCAGTCTCCAAAAATGTAAGAAAAAAAAGTATTTTTGGATTTATATCTCTTAGTCTAAATTGTAGGAAAGAGTGTTCTCCCACAAACAATGCTTATTTTATAGGAAATGAATAAATTAAAATTTGTGATACTCTATTGTGTGAATACTTCCTTTAGATATGACCATATGTGGGTGAAGGGCATGGAATACAGTTTGCAGAAAATTGTACTGCAAAAATTACCTGATTGTTTTGTCCAGGCTTCCCTCCTTGTTTTAAATGGAAGAAAATCTTTGTGTTTCATGGCATTCTCATTCTCCTTGCAGACAAAATAATTAGTAAATACTGTGTACTGAATCCAGTTTTCACTGAATAATTTAACATAAATAATATACTATATTTAACGTAAATGATATATCATGTTATTATATATTATCATATACAATATATAACTTATTATTATATACATATATAATATTTTAATTTAACATAGAAAATGCAATATAAAATAACATAATTTAACTTAAATAAAATAACTTAACACAAACATAGAAGATGATTTACCTTCCAGGCATCACTCGAATCCCGAGATACTGAAAAGCAAGAAACAATATTTGAATGTGACAAAACCACCATAATGTTCCTGTTGAATTACTATGAAGCTGATTCTGGTAAAATTTACTTGATAAAATTTAGTTTGGCTTTGGGTGTTCTATGTTTCTTCTTTTCACTTTTAGGACAGTCATATGACAGAGATGAAGACAAATAAGCAATGTAAGTATAACAAAACATGCAGTTTAATTTCCAAAGTCAGATTATGTTTCTGATGAAAGTGAATAATAAATAGCAGGATCCATATACCCCAGTCCAGATGCAGAATTGTGGAGAGCACAGCGATTTCCAGTGAGACAAATAAAGGAGGACCATGAGAGTTTCAATGTCAAAAGTGAATTAATAGTGTAATAGCAAATATCTTGAGTGAACCCTATTAGAATTATTCATTTTATTATAACCATATTTCATGTCCCTTCATTTGACCTACAATTTAGTAAGCCCAAAGAAAGGATATGATTCCAGGCTAGAATAACATCATTTCAGCAACTGTATCTTAAAATATATGTATCGAGATATAACCGAGCAGTGCTATATGACTAAGCCTCATCCTTAGCACTATTTATTTATTTATTTTTGAGACATGTTCTTGCTAACTTGCTATGGCTTCACTAATTTGCTGAGGCTGGCCTTCAACTTACAATCCTCCTGCATCAGCTTCTGGATTCATTGGGATTATAGGTGTGTCACCATACATGGATGGAAATATAATTGTTATACCTTCCTCTTTTTTTTCCTTTTCCTTTGCCCAGAGACATGCTGGGAATTATAACTACATTTATGCTTTCACTGTATCTTGTTATATCTGAACTAACATGCAATGGCTCTTCATTTTAGACTTCCTAAAGTGTAGGTCATTCCCTTGCAACCCAGAATGTAGTGTGTGGGAATAGAACATTGGAACCAAATTTAAATGTTTTAGAAATGTAAGCAAAGACCTGTTGAGTGAGAATGTGCATTTTGAATATGGTCCCCAACATATGATTTGCTAGAATTTGAGCATTCTTTGGTGTAATTAATCTTCTACCAATTCCTCTAACTTGACTTGCCTCTTTGAAATCCTCCTATTGTGTTCCCCAAATTGTAGGTGTATTAGCATTCATAATCTTTCCAGTGAACATCTTATCAGGTTATACTTTGCTGGTCATTTCATGATATATCCTACCCTTTTTATTTCCAGATTATATTATTCTTTACCATAATTACATTCCTAGGAAGTAATTATGGCATACATTTACTTATGGCAAACCAAATGTAGCTCTTAATGATCTGGCATTCATTCCTTCATTACTTTTCAATATTGATTAAGAAAACAGCTGTTGGAAAATTTTACTGTATCTCTCAAAACAGTTTTGGTACTAAAAACTCACAAATTTTTTCTAATGCTCTCCTCTTCTCCTTTCTAATGTTTAATCTGAATTTACCTCCCTTCACAATGTGCACTTATTTCTTTTTCTTTTTCTTTTTTTTTGTCTGTGATCTTTAACTTTGTATTCTTCATTCTCTCTTCTCCCCACCCCTTCTTTATTTCCAAACTTTCCTCTGATCTAAACAGGTCTTGAAATGGAATTCACTCCACTACAGACACTTAATATTTAATCTGTTGCTAACTTAATAAGATATACTATGTATTACCATTTCTCTTTTTTTAATACTACATACTTATTAAGTTCATTTTTTCAAATAATTGAATCTATTAGTGTCCATGTTTTAAATGAAGATCATAGCCAATGTTATTTTACAGTACATGGTCTTACCTTCTATAGGTCTAGTTATACCCCATTCCACTCTTTGATATGCATCACCAGATAAAAGACCAGTGTATTTCTGAGGAGGACTCAGAGACATATCCTGGCAAAAAGAATATCAATAATGAGTTGCATAAAGATTTCTTAATCACTAAGGTGACACCCAATTTTCCAGGTTGAAAAACATTAGATTTAAAAAATAGAGAATTACACATTGAAAACTGACATATTTTATACCATAAGCTCATATATCCTCTGCAAATAGGGAATATTTTACCTTCCTTTGGCTACTGAGCTTATAAACCAGTATAGAAGGACCACAGGGAAAATATATTGTTAAGAAAAGAAATCTATATTTCTTTTGGAAACTTTTATTGAATGGAAAACTAGTTTTATAATGTAATGAAGTTGTAAGAAAAAAGTTTCTTTATTTTACCTAAATATGAGAGCACACAATAAATAGAGTCTCCATTTAAGAAAAAACTACAAAAAGGTATACCATGGAAGAAAAATGGTGGTGTAAAATCATAGTGTGCTTAGTGAATACACCCTGAATTTGAGTGAAATCAACTAGTGTATGTCTTTGCAATGAGATAGAGGGCTGAAAGAAAAAAAAAACTGGAGTGTAAATGCAGGACCAATGAAGTACATAAATATTGTATTTTTAAAATAAGAAATGATATAATAATAATAATAATAATAATAATAATAATAATAATAATAGAATAATAAAATAAAAAAGTAGATTGCAGCACTGTTAGGTGAAAACTGGCTAGTTCTAAGAGGGGAAGCTCCCCTCATGTGAGCCAAGACTCTCTGCAATTTCAAGAAAATCATGTTCATCTAAATTCCAATAAACAGTTTTCACACAGGAGGAAGTTTTTTCTTCCTGAGATGTCAAGGGAGGATACGTGTACTACAGATTTTCCCCAGAAATATCACAGAGCTTGTCCAGGAATCTTTTCCACTCAGTGTCTTTTTCCTAGGCTTTCTCCACAGGAGATCAGAAATCCCAGTCTTTACTTTTTTTTATTTATAATACCCCACTATGATAAGATTTCACTAGTTCAGGAGGCACCCACAACAAGAATCAGACTATGTCTAAAACAGAAACTGAGACAAAGATCTTTTGGAACTTCTGGGATGCTATAGTCATTCATAGTCACATGATCTATACAAGGTTTAGAAGCTGAGGAGAGTTTCATTTAAATGTTGCTGTAGGAAATCTGATAGATTGGTTCTCGTAGAAAAGTTGCTGCTAGACTCTCCACAGAATTGAGCTAATCTTTCATGTCTGACCACCTTACTGTGCTCAGAGGCATTTGAAGGAATAAATCTTACTTCTTCCCCTGAAACAATATTGGTCACTTCCTATGTAATTCAAGTATAGCACTGAGGGGGCTCCCCCTTTAGAAAGATTCCATTGTTGTGACTCTCTGTAAGAGAATCATCTTCATGGTTTATACCTCTAAGACATAGTGACCACCTCTCTATACTGGAATTGTGGATTTCCACCCTACTTGCCCAGGATCAGAGCATAGATTGACAGGGATGTGCTGAAAACTCTGGTCAACAGGGGATGTGGTCTGCTGCTTGGTAAGTCTGTAAAATCATGAAAAGTGGGGATAATTCCATTTTTAAATTGGTGTTTTGAGATTAGGGACAGGAACAGAGATATGTTGTAGATGGTTTTGTGAGGTAGAAGATTCAGGGAGAGCTGGGAAGAGTTTCATGGAGAACTTGCTGTCTTGATTTTCACAAACCAAACATGGATCCTGAAATCAGTCCACCTCTACAATGCTTAGAGATGGAGCAAGCCCCACAGGGTTCTAGAATCTTGCATATCCCTGAACTCACTGACAGTCAAACTCTGGAATTGGGAGTCTTCAGTGCAAACTGGCCCATAGGCTCCTTGTGTTATAGTTTTATTGACAGTTTCTATTATGACCACACTCCTATGATTATATATATATTATTTATATTTGGAATAACTGTTCTTTAATATTAATTATATCAGTGGCAATCACAGTTACATATGTTCATAATTTCAACTAGTTATTCATAAGTCTCATAGTTAATGTTTTCATCATGTAATAAGGTTATACAAATGAAAACACAAACAATATTCAGAAAAAGTTGACTCAATTACTAGGATAAAATTTATTTATAGGTTGCCATGATTTCCAATGTTGTTTTCAGATTCATGACCAATTAGATTGTACTAGACCTAAATATTAATTTATGATGTTTAGATTTCCAAAGAGTTTTCCAAAAGGTCATTTCATTTGACCTAATTTACATTCTGAATGTAAGAAAAACAGGATGAAATCAAGAATTCAAATTCACATGTTTACATACCTGTGGCTGATTATTTTCAGTGCCATGAAGGCTCTCTTCCTCTTCATCTGATGTTACATCTAATAGTTTATCTACTGAAAAATGGACAGGTTTACTTAAGTTACTAAGGACTCCTAGAAAGTCTGACAGTCTATCAAACTAAAAATTAATAATAAGTTTTATTTTAGATGATCATTTATTTTTTAAACTACTTTGTTGTGTGTGTGTGTGTGGGTGTGTGTGTATCTTGTAGTTTTATTCAGGGAGTTTTACCACCTTGGCAATCACTCTATCAATGAGTGGTATAGCCAAAACTAGTGTACTTGGAGATAGGGTCACTCTAAAGTGTTCAGGGTGTCCTGATTCATGCCATTCACCCAACTCAGCCTCCTAAGAAGCTGTATTTAGGTGGAACCAACTATATCCAGCAAATATTTACCACTTTTTGGAATGTTTTACTAAACTAAAACTTCAAAACTCATCCGGGAAAAACTAGATGTCAACAGGTTTAATGCATAAAAATAACTCAAAGAATTATCAACTCCAGATAAATTAAAAGTTCCCAGAAATACTTAAAAAAAACAGCAAAATATCAAAATTCAGTGTTTGCTATTTTCTCCTCATAATAATAACTTTTCAACAACCACTCTTCATCAATATTGTTTTCTTAATGACTGATACTTTCCACACCTTTGTCAATGAATAGCTTTATATCTAAAATGTTTTTTTCCACTATTCTGACAACTTGGATTTTCTTCTTTTAGAAGTTAATCTATTTGTTCAGTCCTTTAGGACTATGGCTATTCTTCCTGGTACAAAGTGTTTTCCCCTGCCTTGGAGCTACCTTCGCAATCCAACAACTATTCTACTTAGGACATACAAATTGACCTGTGAAATTACCTATATAAATCTAATTCATTTGCTCCTAGATTATTGGGGATGTTTTTATATCACCTTGGTGTCAACAGTCTTATCTATTTGAACTCATAACTAATAAGTTCTTGGGAAGAGGTAGTGGGAGAAAAAGGTGGCTTTTCTGGAGGTTGGGTTGAAGAGAGACTTAAGGAGTGAGATTATCAACCAGAGGCAGCAAATGGTAAAAATATGGAGGGTTTAAATAGGTCAGTATTTTTATGACCACATAGGGATGAGTGAGGAGTAATGACAGAGGACAGCACAGGCAGGGGAAGGGATAAAGAAACACAGTTGGGCAGAATTTTTATCATAGTAGATTCCAAAGAAATTTAGGATGGTTGGACATCCACATTCTAAAGAAGGCCGATGGTCATATATCTAACTAGACCAATCTCAATGCTGTGGGCAGGTAGACATGAAGAGCCTGTGCATGAATATAGATGATTTCAAGGGATAATGGAAGCTTTAACCTTAGCATTAATGCCTGGTAATGTGAAATTAAATTAATGAGAAGGCAACAGTGTAGTGTGAAGTTCATGCAGGCAAGAATGGAGGGAATGTTTCCAAAAATACAGAGAATAGAAAAGTTTCAGTATCCTGTGTAGAAAGAAGTTTAATAAAATGAACAAAATTTAAAAAGCTGGGGCAGCTGAAATGCATCCTCTCAGTTTCCTTTTCATTAGAGTCAAAGTTACCTAGCTTATTTCCCCTTCCCTTTAGATTTTCAAAAAGAATTTTCTAGAGTTTGGTCTTGAGTCATTTCCTTTTACATTCTTGGTTTGGGTTATTCCTACTACTATTTCTTTCCCATTCAGCAACTGTATCTTAAAATATACATATCGAGATATAACCCAGCAGTGCTATATGACTAAGCCTCATCCTTAGCACTATTTATTTATTTATTTTTGAGACAAGTTCTTGCTAACTTGCTATGGCTTCACTAATTTGCTGAGGCTGGCCTTCAACTTACAATCCTCCTGCATCAGCTTCTGGATTCATTGGGATTATAGGTGTGTCACCATACATGGATGGAAATATAATTGTTATACCTTCCTCTTTTTTCCTTTTCCTTTGCCCAGAGACATGCTGGGAATTATAACTACATTTATGTTTTCACTGTATCTTGTCATATCTGAACTAACATGCAATGGCTCTTCATTTTAGACTTCTTAAAGTGTAGGTCATTCCCTTGCAACTCAGAATGTAGTGTGTGGGAATAGAACATTGGAACCAAATTTAAATGTTTTAGAAATGTAAGCAAAGACCTGTTGAGTGAGAATGTGCATTTTGAATATGGTCCCCAACATATGATTTGCTAGAATTTGAGCATTCTTTGGTGTAATTAATCTTCTACCAATTCCTCTAACTTGACTTGCCTCTTTGAAATCCTCCTATTGTGTTCCCCAAATTGTAGATGTATTAGCATTCATAATCTTTCCAGTGAACATCTTATCAGGTTATACTTTGCTGGTCATTTCATGATATATCCTACCCTTTTTATTTCCAGATTATATTATTCTTTACCATAATTACTTTCCTAGGAAGTAATTACGGCATAACTTTACTTATGGTAAACCAAATGTAGCTCTTAATGATCTGGCATTTATTCCTTCATTACTTTCCAATATTGATTAAGAAAACAGTTGTTGGAAAATTTTACTGTATCTCTCAAAACTGTTTTGGTACTAAAAACTCACAAATTTTTCTAATGTTCTGCTCTTCTCCTTTCTAATGTTTAATCTGAATTTACCTCCCTTCACAATGTGCACTTATTTCTTTTTCTTTTTCTTTTTTTTTGTCTGTGATCTTTAACTTTTGTATTCTTCATTCTCTCTTCTCCCCACCCCTTCTTTATTTCCAAACTTTCCTGTGATCTAAACATGTCTTGATATGGAATTCAACTCCACTAGAGACACTTAATATTTAATCTGTTGCTAAAACTTAATAAGATATACTACGTATTACCATTTCACTTTTTTTTTTCTTACTACATACTTATTAAGTTCATTTTTTCAACTAATTGAATCTATTAGTGTCCATGTTTTAAATGAAGATCATAGCCAATGTTATTTTACAGTACATGGTCTTACCTTCTATATGTCTAGTTGTACCCCATTTCACTCTTTGATATGCATCACCAGATAAAAGACCAGTGTATTTCTGAGGAGGACTCAGAGACATATCCTGGCAAAAAGAATATCAATAATGAGTTGCATAAAGATTTCTTAATCACTAAGGTGACACCCAATTTTCCAGGTTGAAAAACATTAGATTTTAAAAATAGAGAATTACACATTGAAAACTGACATATTTTATACCATAAACTCATACATCCTCTGCAAATAGGGAAAATTTTACCTTCCTTTGGCTACTCAGCTTATCGACCAGTATAGAAGCACCACAGGGAAAATATATCATATAGAAAAGAGATCTATATTTCTTTTGGAAACTTTTATTGAATGGAAAACTAGTTTTATAATGTAATGAAGTTGTAAGAAAAAAGTTTCTTTATTTTACCTTAATATGAGAGCACAAAATAAATAGAGTCTCCATTTAAGAAAAAACTACAAAAAGGTATACCATGGAAGAAAAATGGTGGTGTAAAATCATAGTGTGCTTAGTGAATACACCATGAAATTGAGTCAAATAAACTCATGTATGTCTTTGCAATGAGATAGAGGGCTGAAGGAAAAAAAACTGGAGTGCAAAAGCAGGGCAAATGAAGTACACAATTTTATATTTTTAAAATAAGTAATAAAATAATAATAATAATAATAATAATAATAATAATAGAATAATAAAATAAGAAATAGACTGCAGCAGTGTTAGGTGAAAACTGGCTGGTTCTAAGGGGGAAGCACCCCTCATGTGAGCCAAGACTCTCTGCAATTTCAAGAAAATCATGTTCATCTAAATTCCAATAAATAGTTTTCAAACAGGAGGAAGTTTGTTTCTTCCTGAGATGTCAAGGGAGGATACGTGTACTACAGATTTTCCCCAGAAATATCAAAGTGCTTGTCCAGGAATCTTCTCCACTCAGTGTCTTTTTCCTAGGCTTTCTCCACAGGAGATCAGAAATCCCAGTCTTTACTTTGTTTTCTTTATAATACCCCACTATGATATGATTTCACTAGTTCAGGAGGCACCCACAACAAGAATCAGACTATGTCTAAAAGAGAAACTCAGACAAAGATCTGTTGGAACCTCTGGAATGCTGTAGTCATTCATAGTCACATGGTCTATACAAGATTTAGAAGCTGAGGTGAGTTTCATTTAAATGTTGCTGTAGAAAATCTGATAGATTGGTTCTCATAGAAAAGTTGCTGCTAGACTCTCCACAGAGTTGAGCTGATCTTTCATGTCTGACCACCTTACTGTGCTCAGAGGCATTTGAAGGAATAAATCTTACTTCTTCCACTGAAACAATATTAGTCACTTCCATATAATTAAAGTATAGCACTGAGGGGGTTCCCCTTTAGAAAGATTCCATTGTTGTGACTCTCTGTAAGAGTATCATCTTCATATTTTATACCTCTAAGACATAGTGACCACCTCTCTATACTGGAATTGTGGATTTCCACCCTACTTGCCCAGGATCAGAGCATAGATTGACAGGGATGTGCTGAAAACTCTGGTCAACAGGGAATGTGGTCTGCTGCTTGGCAAGTCTGTAAAAAAATGGACAGTGGGGATAATTTTATTTTTAAATTGGTGTTTTGAGATTAGGGACAGGAACAGAGATATGTTGTAGATGGTTTTGTGAGGTAGAAGATTCAGGGAGAGCTGGGAAGAGTTTCATGGAGAACTTGCTGTCTTGATTTTCACAAAGCAAACATGGATCCTGAAATCAGTCCACCTCTACAATGCTTAGAGATGGAGCAAGCCCCACAGGGTTCTAGAATCTTGCATATCCCTGAACTCACTGACAGTCAAACTCTGGAATTGGGAGTCTTCAGTGCAAACTGGCCCATAGGCTCCTTGTGTTATAGTTTTATTGACAGTTTCTATTATGACCACACTCCTATGATTATATATATATTATTTATATTTGGAATAACTGTTCTTTAATATTAATTATATCAGTGGCAATCACAGTTACATATGTTCATAATTTCAACTAGTTATTCATAAGTCTCATAGTTAATGTTTTCATCATGTAATAAGGTTATACAAATGAAAACACAAACAATATTCAGAAAAAGTTGACTCAATTACTAGGATAAAATTTATTTATAGGTTGCCATGATTTCCAATGTTGTTTTCAGATTCATGACCAGTTAGATTGTACTAGACCTAAATATTAATTTATGATGTTTAGATTTCCAAAGAGTTTTCCAAAAGGTCATTTCATTTGACCTAATTTACATTCTGAATGTAAGAAAAACAGGATGAAATCAAGAATTCAAATTCACATGTTTACATACCTGTGGCTGATTATTTTCAGTGCCATGAAGGCTCTCTTCCTCTTCATCTGATGTTACATCTAATAGTTTATCTACTGAAAAATGGACAGGTTTACTTAAGTTACTAAGGACTCCTAGAAAGTCTGACAGTCTATCAAACTAAAAATTAATAATAAGTTTTATTTTAGATGATCATTTATTTTTTAAACTACTTTGTTGTGTGTGTGTGTGTGGGTGTGTGTGTATCTTGTAGTTTTATTCAGGGAGTTTTACCACCTTGGCAATCACTCTATCAATGAGTGGTATAGCCAAACCTAGTGTACTTGGAGATAGGGTCACTCTAAAGTGTTCAGGGTGTCCTGAATCATGCCATTCACCCAACTCAGCCTCCTAAGAAGCTGTATTTAGGCGGAACCAACTATATCCAGCAAATATTTACCACTTTTTGGAATGTTTTTACTAAACTAAAACTTCAAAACTCATCCGGGAAAAACTAGATGTCAACAGGTTTAATGCATAAAAATAACTCAAAGAATTATCAACTCCAGATAAATTAAAAGTTCCCAGAAATACTTAAAAAAAACAGCAAAATATCAAAATTCAGTGTTTGCTATTTTCTCCTCATAATAATAACTTTTCAACAACCACTCTTCATCAATATTGTTTTCTTAATGACTGATACTTTCCACACCTTTGTCAATGAATAGCTTTATATCTAAAATGTTTTTTCCACTATTCTGACAACTTGGATTTTCTTCTTTTAGAAGTTAATCTATTTGTTCAGTCCGTTAGGACTATGGCTATGCTTCCTGGTACAAAGTGTTTTCCACTGCCTTGGAGCTACCTTAGCCATCCAACAACTATTCTACTTTAGGACATACAAATTGACCTGTGAAATTACCTATATAAATCTAATTCATTTGCTCCTAGATTATTGGGGATGTTTTTATATCACCTTGGTGTCAACAGTCTTATCTATTTGAACTCATAACTAATAAGTTCTTGGGAAGAGGTAGTGGGAGAAAAAGGTGGCTTTTCTGGAGGTTGGGTTGAAGAGAGACTTAAGGAGTGAGATTATCAACCAGAGGCAGCAAATGGTAAAAATATGGAAGGTTTAAATAGGTCAGTATTTTTATGACCACATAGGGATGAGTGAGGAGTAATGACAGAGGATAGCACAGGCAGGGGAAGGGATAAAGAAACACAGTTGGGCAGAATTTTTATCATAGTAGATTCCAAAGAAATTTAGGATGGTTGGACATCCACATTCTAAAGAAGGCCGATGGTCATATATCTAACTAGACCAATCTCAATGCTGTGGGTAGGTAGACATGAAGAGCCTGTGCATGAATATAGATGATTTCAAGGGATAATGGAAGCTTTAATCTTAGCATTAATGACTGGTAATGTGAAATTAAATTAATGAGAAGGCAACAGTGTAGTGTGAAGTTCATGCAGGCAAGAATGGAGGGAATGTTTCCAAAAATACAGAGAATAGAAAAGTTTCAGTATCCTGTGTAGAAAGAAGTTTAATAAAATGAACAAAATTTAAAAAGCTGGGGCAGCTGAAATGCATCCTCTCAGTTTCCTTTTCATTAGAGTCAAAGTTACCTAGCTTATTTCCCCTTCCCTTTAGATTTTCAAAAAGAATTTTCTAGAGTTTGGTCTTGAGTCATTTCCTTTTACATTCTTGGTTTGGGTTATTCCTACTACTATTTCTTTCCCATTCAGCAACTGTATCTTAAAATATACATATCGAGATATAACCCAGCAGTGCTATATGACTAAGCCTCATCCTTAGCACTATTTATTTATTTATTTTTGAGACAAGTTCTTGCTAACTTGCTATGGCTTCACTAATTTGCTGAGGCTGGCCTTCAACTTACAATCCTCCTGCATCAGCTTCTGGATTCATTGGGATTATAGGTGTGTCACCATACATGGATGGAAATATAATTGTTATACCTTCTGCTTTTTTTCCTTTTCCTTTGCCCAGAGACATGCTGGGAATTATAACTACATTTATGTTTTCACTGTATCTTGTCATATCTGAACTAACATGCAATGGCTCTTCATTTTAGACTTCCTAAAGTGTAGGTCATTCTCTTGCAACTCAGAATGTAGTGTGTGGGTATAGAACATTGGAACCAAATTTAAATTGTTTAGAAATGTAAGCAAAGACCTGTTGAGTGAGAATGTGCATTTTGAATATGGTCCCCAACAAATGATTTGCTGGAATTTGAGCATTCTTTGGTGTAATTAATCTTCTACCAATTCCTCTAACTTGACTTGCCTCATTGAAATAATCCTATTGTGTTCCCCAAATTGTAGATGTATTAGCATTCATAATCTTTCCAGTGAACATCTTATCAGGTTATACTTTGCTGGTCATTTCATGATATATGCTACCCTTTTTATTTCCAGATTATATTATTCTTTACCATAATTACATTCCTAGGAAGTAATTACGGCATACATTTACTTATGGTAAACCAAATGTAGCTCTTAATGATCTGGCATTTATTCCTTCATTACTTTCCAATATTGATTAAGAAAACAGCTGTTGGAAAATTTTACTGTATCTCTCAAAACTGTTTTGGTACTAAAAACTCACAAATTTTTCTAATGCTCTGCTCTTCTCCTTTCTAATGTTTAATCTGAATTTACCTCCCTTCAGAATGCGCACTTATTTCTTTTTCTTTTTCTTTTTTTTTCCCTGTGATCTTTAACTTTTGTATTCTTCATTCTCTCTTCTCCCCACCCGTTTTTTATTTCCAAACTTTCCTGTGATCTAAACATGTCTTGAAATGGAATTCAACTCCACTAGAGACACTTAATATTTAATCTGTTGCTAAAACTTAATAAGATATACTACGTATTACCATTTCACTTTTTTTTTCTTACTACATACTTATTAAGTTCATTTTTTCAACTAATTGAATCTATTAGTGTCCATGTTTTAAATGAAGATCATAGCTAATGTTATTTTACAGTACATGGTCTTACCTTCTATATGTCTAGTTTTACCCCATTTCACTCTTTGATATGCATCACCAGATAAAAGTCCAATGTATTTCTGAGGAGGACTCAGAGACATATCCTGGCAAAAAGAATATCAATAATGAGTTGCATAAAGATTTCTTAATCACTAAGGTGACACCCAATTTTCCAGGTTAAAAAACATTAGATTTTAAAAATAGAGAATTACACATTGAAAACTGACATATTTTATACCATAAGCTCATACATCCTCTGCAAATAGGAAAAATTTTACCTTCCTTTGGCTACTGAGCTTATCAACCAGTATAGAAGGACCACAGGGAAAATATATCATTAAGAAAAGAGATCTATATTTCTTTTGGAAACTTTTATTGAATGGAAAACTAGTTTTATAATGTAATGAAGTTGTAAGAAAAAAGTTTCTTTATTTTACCTTAATATGAGAGCACACAATAAATAGAGTCTCCATTTAAGAAAAAACTACAAAAAGGTATACCATGGAAGAAAAATGGTGGTGTAAAATCATAGTGTGCTTAGTGAATACACCCTGAATTTGACTGAAATCAACTAGTGTATGTCTTTGCAATGAGATAGAGGGCTGAAGGAAAAAAAACTGGAGTGCAAAAGCAGGGCAAATGAACTACACAATTTTATATTTTTAAAATAAGAAATGAAATAATAATAATAATAATAATAGAATAATAAAATAAAAAAGTAGATTGCAGCACTGTTAGGTGAAAACTGGCTGGTTCTAAGAGGGGAAGCTCCCCTCATGTGAGCCAAGACTCTCTGCAATTTCAAGAAAATCATGTTCATCTAAATTCCAATAAACAGTTTTCACACAGGAGGAAGTTTGTTTCTTCCTGAGATGTCAAGGGAGGATACGTGTACTACAGATTTTCCCCAGAAATATCAAAGAGCTTGTCCAGGAATCTTTTCCACTCAGTGTCTTTTTCCTAGGCTTTCTCCACAGGAGATCAGAAATCCCAGTCTTTACTTTCTTTTATTTATAATACCCCACTATGATATGATTTCACTAGTTCAGGAGGCACTCACAACAAGAATCAGACTATGTCTAAAACAGAAACTCAGACAAAGATCTGTTGGAACCTCTGGAATGCTGTAGTCATTCATAGTGACATGGTCTATACAAGGTTTAGAAGCGGAGGTGAGTTTCATTTAAATGTTGCTGTAAAAAATCTGATAGATTGGTTCTCATAGAAAAGTTGCTGCTAGACTCTCCACAGAGTTGAGCTGATCTTTCATGTCTGACCACCTTACTGTGCTCAGAGGCATTTGAAGGAATAAATCTTACTTCTTCCACTGAAACAATATTAGTCACTTCCATATAATTAAAGTATAGCACTGAGGGGGCTCCCCCTTTAGAAAGATTCCATTGTTGTGACTCTCTGTAAGAGAATCATCTTCATGGTTTATACCTCTAAGACATAGTGACCACCTCTCTATACTGGAATTGTGGATTTCCACCCTACTTGCCCAGGATCAGAGCATAGATTGACAGGGATGTGCTGAAAACTCTGGTCAACAGGGAATGTGGTCTGCTGCTTGGCAAGTCTGTAAAAAAATGGACAGTGGGGATAATTTTATTTTTAAATTGGTGTTTTGAGATTAGGGACAGGAACAGAGATATGTTGTGGGCGGTTTTGTGAGGTAGAAGATTCAGGGAGAGCTGGGAAGAGTTTCATGGAGAACTTGTTGTCTAGATTTTCACAAACCAAACATGGATCCTGAAATCAGTCCACCTCTAAAATGCTTAGAGATGGAGCAAGCCCCACAGGGGCCTAGAATCTTGCATATCCCTGAACTCACTGACAGTCAATCTCTGGAATTGGGTGGCTTCAGTGAAAACTGGCACATAGGCTCCTTATGTGACAGTTTCTATTATGATTACACTCCTATGGTTATATATATATTATTATATATATATATATGTATATATATATATATAGTTAGTGATTCACCTCTCGTTCTGGAAAGGGTTCCATAACACTCCCTGGTAGGCAAGGACGAAAGGAATTCACATTAATGTCTCCAAAAAAAATGCGGGTCTGTTTGGGCTAGAATTGAGAAAAAAAAACAGCATAAATATAGTTGCTCCACAGAAACCTCCCCAAAGTGGTGTATTATTCAACTAGAAGTTGTGGAAACAAGTGTGTACATTTTAATTACATCACAACAGAGAAATTATATACTTTTCTTGTATTTTTGTGGTTTTTTTAGTTTTTATCTTGCCAATTCATATGATCTTTTACTGTTTTATTGGTTTTCTTTGCACTTGCTTTGTTTTCTCTCATCTGTATCTTCTTAATTTTTATTTTGTGATTTTTGTCTTCATTCTCCTTCCTTTGCCCCTCCACCACTTTTTTTGTTGTTGTTGTTTTGGCACAAGGGATTGAACTCAGGGTATTCATCCACTGAGCCACATCCCCAGTCATTTTATATTTTAATTAGTAATAGAGCCTCAAGGATTGCTTAGCCCCTCACTAAGTTGCTGAGGTTGGCTTTATACTCATGATCCTTCTGCCTTAGCCTCCTAAGATGCTAGAATTACAGGCATGCACCACTATTCTCAGTCCATTTTTTTGCATATATAATTTAATATTAATTTTGGAATCACTAGTTCCTATTTTTTGTGCATTGTACATTATCACTTATCACTTCTTATCGGTTATTAAAGTTAGAGATCATTTTAAATAAGGTTTTTTGCAAGTTAACATGTTATTTGCTTCCAGCAGCTGCACACTCACTCAGACCTTGGTGATCAGGTCGAGAACCAAGGCAGGCTTTCCTGGTGTGGAGCAGAAGACTGGTTGAGGAAGGAGTTGTAGGGAGGGGCTGTGGCTCTCACCAAGGTCCAGAAGAGGCAGTAGAGTTTGAGAGTGGTGAGAATCACACAAAGGCTCAGGAATGATGACAAGTGTTGGGATGTCAGGTCCTCAGAAGGCTCTCCAGCTCCAGTGCATACTTGCTTCAGCTGGCTGAATCCCTGTTCATTTGCTCTATCATTTATACTAAATTTGGGGGCTTCTGACCCCCCTTTTTAATCTTTATAAGCTACCACTGGATTTCTCAGTGACATTATTTATCCTGGGATCAGAAACATCTGGTCTGGTGGTCTCCACCCTGATCTTCTGTCTTTTCCCTCTTATCAGGTGAGGACAGCCTGCCAGAGGCTTCACTCTCTTTTATCAGGGTGAGGGGAAGTAAATTGTTTGAGGCCATTCTGGAGGGATCGGTGGATGTGCCTGGTAAAACTGCAGGTCTTTTAAAATGAAGTTAAAATGGAGTTGCTTAGGCTCAGGCCTAAGGCCATCCTGACAATTAGTCCCACCACATTCTATATTTGTTAATGTTATAGTTAAAATTGTTGCTATCCTTGTTATTAGGACTCTATGGCCTTATATTTATTTCTAGGCTGTTTGGTATCATTATGTGCATATGAGAGATGATATGCAAAAACAATAAGAAAAATAATTTTTAAAAAATCTTACCTTTGAGCCAACTGAGGAAAAAAAATTACTGTGATCGTTCTTTATATTGATTTCCTCCACAGGAGTGGTTTCAATCTCATTTTTCTTTTTAATATCAACATCACAGTTTCCCGGTAATGTTTGAAGTTTGGGTTCCTCAGTTTCAATTGTTTCTCCTACAAAAATAAAAGCAAAATAGAGAGTACAGTAAAAGCTCCATAATTTTAAATAAATAATCAGCTTGCAATAGATACTCTTCAAATATTTTACCATCATTCTTCGATTTATTAGAAGTGTAAGGTAATTCTCCATTTTCTTTGGGGATATCCTAGGAAGGAAAAAAAATTTAGGTGTAATATGCACCAAATTTGAAAAATTAGCTTAATATTTTCCATTACTGCAGGATACAAGATAAGGAGAACATGTTTCTGAGCCATTCCAATGTAAACTCAATTTAATTTTGCCACTTACTAAGCTATGTCTGCTCATGGGGTGAAAATGATGAGAGATCTCCAAAATGTTATTCCCCTTACCTCCAAGATAATTTCACAAATACTGACATCCATTAAATTATTTTATTAATTCAAATGACCTAGGATGAAATTGGAGCCATCCATAGTTTAGAGTGTTTTGAAAAAAAAATTTAGAAATTTAAAATAATTATGTGTGATATTTTTAATGTGTTTTGGTGACTTATATTGGCATAAATTATCTCTTGAGGGAAAATATGAGACCTAAGCTTTAAGAGTATCTTATAAATAAAACTGATGGAAATCACAAACAGTATGAGTTCTGTCCATCTTGTGTGTTAAATAGCTAAAAATACATGTTAATATAAATGTTGAGCCTTCCAAGATAGAGAAGAATGACAAAAACAACCTTGTGGGGGCAATAGCACTGAATGAAAACCTCACAGTTACTAAATGGAAAGATTAACCAAATAACCAAAAAATGGAGACAGAGATGACTCAAAGAACATGCAATGAAGAGAAGTTTTCTTCAAGAGAATATTGAGTCTTGGATTAAATAATTTTAAAAAAATAAACAAGGAGTGAGAAACAAATGTTCATCTTAAGTCCAAATCTGTGCTCATAATGAGAGGATGCTTGAAGAATATTCTGGTTCCTACTTTCATATTTATGAAATTTCCCTGACTAGTTTGCTTCTTCTTTATGGCACTAATTCAAGATAATTCACCTGAATTTATACATCCCAGATATCAAAAGAAAATTCAAATTTAAAGCATATTTTTAAAATTCAGTAGTTAAATAATAGTCATCTCATGCATGCTATGTTATTTATAACACTTCATTCTATAGAAATTTTTTTCTAAGCCAGGTGTGGTGGTGCACCTCTGTAATCCCAGTGGCTTGGGAGGCTAAGACAGGAGCATTGCAAGTTCAAAGCCAGCCTCAGCAATGGTGAGGCTCTAAGCAACTCAGTGAGAATCTGTCTCTAAATAAAATACAAAATAGGGCTTGGGATGTGGCTCAGTGGTAAAGTGCCCCGGAGTTCAATCTGTAGTACCAAAAAAAAAAAAAAAAAGGAAAAAAAAAAGAAAGAATTTTTTCATGTGTTTTTACACATTAATTCATGTTCAAAAAATTAAGAAGCTATTTTCTTACATTTGATCTATATTGTAGCTGCTCCAAGATATATGTGAATATATTTATTAACCTTGACTATCTTATTAAAATTTAAAAAGCTTTTAAATGAATATTTAAATAACTAAGTAAAAAACTTCTAAAATATGAGGTCTCAGAATGTGACATAAGCATTTGAATATTTTAAAACACTATGATACAAAAAATATAAATCTAAAGTCTTATCATATGGTTATTGAGAGTTTATGCTTCCAGTAGTGGTTATTATTTTTCACAAGACATCTATTTTTCAATTAGATAAAGAGTTTTAAATATACTCTTAGTGGAAAGAGTCAGAAGGCATGAAGAAATCCCTTTTTAATGTAAACATTTTTATAATGTTATTATATTCTTATATATTTATTTACTTAGTTTTATATGATGCTGAAGAATGAACCCCTTGCCTCACAGTACATGGTAGGCAAGTACTAAACCACTGAGCTACAACTGCAGCCCCTAATCTAAACATTAATATGTTTATTCTAAATTTGTATGTTTCCATAATTTCTAATATTACTTTAGAGTAAAAATGGAGCCAAGGATAGAAATAATGAAAAAAGTCTCCAAGAAATATATTGAGTAAAATATAAAGGGTCTAATAACAACAACAACAACAAAACTCTATCCAATGTTCCTTATTTATTTCAAATTAAAGGCATGAGGGAAATTTCATGATTCTACAAAAACTAATTTTTGCATGAGTATTATAAATCATGTAATTATGATTTAAAGTCACACTAATGTAAATCTAACAAAAATTCCTTGACCAAATTTCCTACTGCTTCTGCAATACAAAATTTATTCCTGATGCAATTTTTCTATCAATATGTATTTACCAGTACAATGTTTGTTCCATCCCCCACCAAACTAAACTCCTCAAGAGAACATTGGCATTTGTACAAGTTAAAAATATCAACATAATTCCTTAAAATGGTTTTGTCTGAGCAAATTTGCATAAAATAGATTAGGAAACCATTGCTAAGTTTTAACACCACACAACCAAAAATTCAGAGCAAGAAAATTGATTTCACAAAAGATCACTTTACCTTGTTATAATATTTATAGTTGGCCTCATCCAAGGTGAGACACTGATCGTCAGGATCAGTTTTATTAGAAATCCTGTAAGGCAAAAAAGTATAATAAAGTAGGTGGATAGTATTTTTAATAAACTCTGGTAAAAACTTAGATTTAACTTTATTAAATTGTATTTCTTGACAGATATGATTAAAACATCACTTCTGCTTTATAAAGCTCTTTCTGCCTCCACTTTTTTTAAACTATGAAATATTCAATGAAGGTAGTCTTAATTCCATTTCAGACTGACAGTCAATGTATTGACAGAACATGAGAATAACTTATTCTCAGAAACTGCCTGTCTTGAAAGTTGAACTTAAAATACAATTAATAGCTGCCACACACACACACACACACACACACACACACACACACACACACACAAACACACACACTTTTTTTTAACCTTAAGTGGAACACCCAAGACAGGGTAGCAAGAAAAACAGTGGCTTCTCTCTTGGTTATCCATGGATCAAAGACTAACTAAGGTAGTTTAAAATGGTGGTATTAGTTCTTCAGCATGGATATCACCTACTGAAAATACTCCATTGTGCAGTGTGTTGTGATGCATGCTTGTAATCACAGCAAATTGGGAGGTTGAGGCAGGAGTATTCATGTTTGAAGACAGTCTCAGTGAATTAGTGAGGCCCCCAACAATTTGGCGACATCCTGTCTCAAAACAAAACATAAAACAATAGGGCTGGGGATGTGTCTCTATGTTCAAGCACCCCTAGGTTTTGTCCCCATTGCAAAGAAGAAAAAAAAATCAAAAAGAAGACAGCAAAAGTGAGGCACTAAGCAATTCAGTGAGACCCTGTATCTAAATAAAATAAAAAGTAGGGCTAGGGAAATGGCTCAGTGGGCAAATGCCCCTGAGTTCAATCCCTGGTACCAGAAAAAAAAAGAAAGAAAAAAAAGAAAAAGAAAACATGAAACCTTAAAAAAATTTTTGAACACTGAATGTTCAAAGTCAAGAAATGAATGTATATGCTGTTATTGGGAATACTTATTATTAATGTATTATAAATACATTTTTCCTGTATAGATCCCAGTTAATTCAAATCTACATAAACTAGCAAGCACCTATAACCTTTACAGGCCCTCAGATACCCAAGTAGAAAGATTGCTAGAAAAACAGTGTACTGGTAATCATACCTGTGTTTCCCTAAATATTATTTAAATATCCTCCTTCCTCTGGGATTCCATTCCCCAATCTCTCATCTGCAGGACTCAGTGGGACCCTCTAAACTTTAAATCTACATTCTATGAAGATGCAAATTTCTGATACAAGTTACACTCAAAGGACCAAGAGTCACAGTTCCTTCTGCTTGTGGGAAACTCAGTCACAGGCCTTAGCATAAACATTTTTCCAACTACCTAACTGAAGCTCTTTGATGACTTTTACAGTCAATTATTTTCATGATCTACTATATGTGCATGTAAGAAGGACATCAATGAGTTGAGAAAAGAAGTAGAGGAGAATGGACACTTGCTATAGGCTGTAGATCCATGTTTCCAACAAATTCTAGTCCCCTGGGTTTTTAGAGTCCCTAAGCCACTCTCACATCTCTAAACTCTGGAGACTTTTCCTAGTGGCTCAAATTATTTTGACATCTTTCAAAAAACCTTGAATTTTGTCACATCTTCCAGTTAAACAAACCAGAAAATAACAACCTATCAGGACTTCCTTCAAATCCTATTTTTAATAGGCCTTTATAGAGAGCTTCCAATATTCTATGTCCTTAATATCCATTTTGTGTTAATCAAACTGGTCATAAACCTAAAGGTTTTGGTTGATTTTCTAAAACCCTTATTTCTTCTCAACACAGTGTTATTTCTCTTCAGTTTTGCCCTTCCCTTTGTTAGTGTCACCCTGATACTCTATCACTGGGCTTACTTAGTAATCCCAGTCTTATCCACTTTAGTTGGGCTTCTACAGACCCTCTCTAATCTGTTATAAACACATTTACTACACAATGATAATCAGGAAAAGTACTGAGTTAGCATGAAGGAACCTCAGCTTGAATCTTATTGCTATTCCTTTCTATATCCACAAAAGTCCCTTTCATATCTACATGTTTCAGGGTCATCATCATGACCATCATTTGGCCAGCATGTCAAATACATATTGAAAGGTGAAAGGGTACATTGATAGGTGAAAATTCCTTAAAATTCTTAAATTCTCTGAGCTTTTGAATATGTCAATAGGAAAAAAAAATGAATATTCAATTGACACAACTTTAAAAAATAAAGAGAGCACAACAAAAAGTAAAAATAAAAATTCAAGAAAAGATTTTAATCATAGAAAAAGAATACAAGATTATAAAGAAAAAAAGTCTTTGTAAAAGTAAATAGGGGTAGTAGGCTGAAGGAAAATGTAGCTCTTGATTTATAAAACAGTTGATAAAAACAGAGGTCAAAGATACACGGGGGTAGAATACTGAAGGAAACCAAACTGGGAAATCAGGAAGTAGAGATATCAATTAAAATATTCTCTATATGGAGCCTTAATATATTTAATATAACATGGTTTACACAAAGGTATCCTTAACTTCAAGTAAAATGATTCATTTCCAGGACTAGCCTGATCTTGTTTATGAAGAAAACATGATACCACAGCTTTGTGCTGTACAACAAAAGAAATTTTGTTATCAGTGAGACTGTCAAAAATATCAGGACAAACTCTATACTCAGGCTTCTCAGGTAAATTATGAATCAGAATTAACACACAACTGACTTTGACTTTCGGAATTGATGATACAGATTTGCTTCTTGAATCTAGTACAACACTGGCATCAACCTACACAGTAGGGCAACACAATGGAGTTGTCAGCCAGACAAGCTTACACTGTAACTGCAGGCCTGGTACTTATTAATTGTGGTAATATGGGACAATTAGTTAACTTCTATGAATGAGTGAGAACTGCTTAATTAGCAAATAACAGGTTATAATAGCACAGACACTTTCAAAGTCATTGCGATGACATTAACAAACAAGTGTTAGATACATTTGTCTATCATAGACTGGAACACTCAACAAATATTTGTTCCTTTCATCTTCATTCTATAAGTAGCTATCATACAATTTTTTTACTCTATAAAATCTTACCTTTTTAAATTGTCATCTGTAGACTCTTCATCAACTATTAAAGAAAAGAGTAAAATACGTATTTAATCAACAATAGAAAATATAAAATATTAAAAGTGTATGAGTCTAATGCTTTTTTATAGAGTATTCCTCTAGGCCCATATATGGAGCCTTATCTAGAATGAATATTAATTATATTTCTGATAGGAAATTAATGCATTAAGAACTCTTCAGTTCCATACTTTGTACTTTTAAAATGCAAGGAAGATGCATGGGATTTATCAAAATTTGATACCTAACAGTAAAATTAAACAGTCCCATGACTGTTCTTTTATCTAAAAGTTACAAGATGGACAGAAAACAATATCATTAGCAGATTCAGGAGCATAGAGATGAAAGTGTCAAACAAATAGCATGATTTTTCTGGACTAATTGCAGTAGGAATAAATATCAGAAAATATTCTTAGGCTGTTATGATACACAATAGCTCCAGATTTTCAGTCAAAACTGCTGAGGTTAAAATGAAACCCTTTACCACAAGGAAGGTGGATGCATGGACAGTGTACTTTGCTACATGGAAAAACTCAAGAAAACAGACCAGGGATTGGAATGCTTACATAGACATTCCAGGTTAAATTTGAGGAGAGCTAAATAGAAATTGATATGTTTACCCTCACTAATCCTGTTCTGCTGAAGATATTATTCTGTTATTTCCAGATTCTTTCTCTCTTATGTGTCATACAAACAAGGCATTACCTCCAATGCAGGCGGTGTGTGTGGGGGGGGGGCACTAAAAAGATGACATCCTTGAGAGTTTGTACATTCTGGTGTATACTTTGTTGTCATAGGAAAACTTAGAAGCACTAGGGAGGTAGCAGCAAGTTGTCATGTAGAAATAGCTGATATGAGAAAGTATTAAAGTAAACTATTATGCTTTCAGAATGTGCCAACCATTGTCTCTCTGATGAGAGAAAAAGTCCTTTCCAATGCATTTAAGTTATGAAACAAACCAATGTGACTCTTTTGGCATTTCCCCCAAGAGAAATTCTACTGATAGGATACAGAATGGAGCTTAATGGTAGTGTGTTGCATAGAATGCATGAATCCTGGGTTTGATCCCTAGAACTGAAATAGTAATAGTAATAAAAATAATAAAAAAATTAAAAGAATGTCAGTTCTGTTAAAATTAAATAGTCTGATTTTATACTATTCTCTGAAAATATTAGAATTACTTTTTAGATTATTTGAAGTAGGTCATTAATTTGTAATGGCAAAAACATAAAGCATATTGTGGGGAGACCCAACATGGCTGCCGGCAAGGAGGCAGCACTTTCAATGCCTCCACAGTAACGGGAGCAGAGAGGCCCATTAATTCACCTGCATGCGGCCTGCTGAGGGACTTGTAGCAAAATTCCGGTGAAAGGAGACCTGCCGGGAATTAGTAAGTCTATTAGAGGGGTCACTTTGTCCCAGATGAGTGAATCTCAGCGAGTGAATCTCAGCAACGAGGATCCCGCTGGCCAAAGCCGAACTCACGGCTAACGCCGAACTCCCGCTGCCCACACTTTGCAGTGTACTTAAAAACGGCCACAGCCTGCTTGGGCCCCAGCCAGCCTAGCACAGAGGCGGTTCGTTCGGCGCTGCAAACGACCACTCCCTCCCCTCCCCCGCCGGCTCGGCGCTGTGAACAACGACCCCACCCCCCACACCACCCCCCCCACCCCACTCCCAACCCCCCCACCCCACCCTCCCCACCCCACCCCCGCTCTCCTGTGAACAGCTCCCGTGGGGGCGCAGTCCTGCCGGCCCAGCGGAAAAACCGCTGCTCACACATTGCAGCCAGCATACAGAAGGCTGGGCCCTGCCTTCCCAGCTCTGTGAGCCACCTTTGGAGGTTTGGCACTGCAAACAACCACCCCAACCCCCAACCCCGCGCTCCTGTGGACAGTCCCCGCCTGCCGGGCGCTGCTAAAGGCCCCGCCCGCCCGGCTCTTGCACGGGGAATCAGGAGTGTCGCGGGACCCGCGGCGCAGAATTCCGGCTACCGCTATCACTAGTGCTGACAACTGAGGTCTCTTGCACCAGCTTCCAGGGGCGTGGCTACCAGAGGACAAGCAAATTCGCTGGGGGTTCTCAGCCCCAAGCTCTACAAACTTAGGGTCCAAGGGAATGGCAAACAGGGAGAATGTGCCCAGGCGTTCTTGAAAACAGGGCTCACAGGAGCAGCAGACTTGGTGTGTAGCCAATATTGTGGTGAGCATCACCGGTGCACTCAGGATTAGAGACCCGCCCAGTCCAGGAGGAAGAGCTGCTGCACAGTGACTGGCTCCCGCCTACTGAGAGGAGAAGCGTGGCCCGGTGGGCACAGCTCCACCTACTGGAAGAATAGTGAATCGAACTCTTAAGACTGCATGTATTAAAAATTTTTTCTTTTTTTTTTTTTATTGGTTTTGTTTTGTTTTTGTTGTTGTTGTTTTCCCCCAATTTTTTTTAATTCATTTTATTTTATTTTTTAATACTAATTTTCATTTTTATTATTGCGATTGTGATTTCTTTTTAATTCTCTTTAATTTTCTGTTTCCTTTCTCTCTCTCTTCTTTTCTTCTGTCTTTGCATTTCTTTTCAATTCTCATATTCCCCCTTCCTTGAATTCTGCCTGCTTACTTTCATTCTCTTAGGTGACTTATTCCCTCCCCCATAATACCTTTCCTCCCAAGCAGCAAATAAATTTATAGGAGTAATCAGCAACTCAGTAGTCAAACAGAACAAGAAGCAATATGAAAAAGCAAGGAAGGAAAGGAGTACAAACAATGCAGGACAGCCTAAATATCCAAGAGGATATAGATTCATCAGAAAAATGGTCATATAAAGAACTCAAGGAACACCTTAGACAGATGGAATGGAACCTTAAAGAGGATACGAGACAGCAAATTTAAGCAGCAAAAGAACACATTGAGAACGAATTACAAAAACAGATAAAAGAAGAAGTTAAGCATCTCTATCAGGAGATAGGGATTATAAAAAAAAATCAGACAATAATCTTAGAAATGAAGGAACTTATAAGCCAAATTAGAAACTCAAATGATAGCATCACTAATAGAGTGGAGCAAGTAGAAGCCAGAATGTCAGATAATGAAGACAAAATATATCATCTTGAAAAGAGTCTAGCCAACTCTGATAGGCTGGTTGAAAATCACGAGAGAAGCATCCAAGAGATATGTGATAACATTAAAAAACCAAATTTAAGAGTGATCAGGATAGAGGAAGGCACAGAGATTCAAACCAAGGGAATGTGTAATCTACTACATGAAATAATTACAGAAAACTTTCCAGAAATAAAAAAGGAAACAGATATACAAATTGTAGATGCATACAGAACACCGAGCATACAAAATCAAAGTAGACCAACGCCAAGACACATTGTTATGAAGATATCCAATATACAGAACAAAGAGAAAATATTAAAAGCTACAAGAGAAAGGAGGCAGATTACATTCAGGGGTAAACCAATAAGGTTAACAGCGGATTTTTCATCACAGACACTGAAAGCGAGAAGATCCTGGAACAACGTATTTCAAACACTGAAAGACAATGGATGCCAACCAAGAATTCTGTATCCAGCAAAATTAAGCTTCAGGTACGACAACGAAATAAAAATCTTTCATGATAAACAAAAGCTAAAAGAATTTGCAGCCAGAAAACCAGCATTGCAAAGCATCTTGAGTAAAACACTACACGAGGAAGAAATGAGAAACAATAACCAAAGCCAACAGTGGGAAGTGCCCCAGTAAATACTGACAGAGTGGCGAAAGCTAATCATGGAGAAATAAACTAAATTTAAAAAAAAAAAAGAGAGACAAATAATCAAACATGGATGGAAGTACAAACCATATAGCAATAGTAACTCTAAACATTAATGGTTTAAACTCTCCAATAAAGCGACATAGACTGGTAACATGGATTAAAAAAACAAATCCAACTATATGCTGCCTCCAGGAGACACATCTGACTGGAAAAGACATACACAGGCTGAAGGTGAAAGGTTGGGAAAAAATATACCACGCACACGGTCCTCGCAAACAAGCAGGTGTGGCCATCCTCATATCGAACAAAATCGACTTCAAGACTAAGTTAATCCAAAGGGATAAGGAAGGGCATTATATACTGTTAAAAGGAACCATTCACCAACAAGACATAACAATAATCAATATTTATGCACCAAATAATGGTGCTGCGACGTTCATAAAACAAATTCTCCTCAAGTTCAAGAATCAAATAGACCACAACACAATAATTATGGGTGACTTCAACACACCTCTCTTACCATTGGACAGATCCTCCAAACAAAAGTTGAATAAAGAAACTATAGATCTAAATAACACAATTAATAACCTAGACTTAACTGACGTATATAGAATATATCAACCATCATCAAGTGGATATACTTTTTTCTCAGCAGCACATAGATCCTTCTCAAAAATAGACCATATATTATGCCATAGGGCAACCCTCAGTAAATATAAAGGGGTGGAGATAATACCATGTATTTTATCTGATCATAATGGAATGAAACTGGAAATCAATGATAAAAGAAGGATGGGAAAATCCTATATCACATGGAAAATGAACAATATGTTACTGAATGATCAAGGGGTCACAGAAGACATAAAGGAGGAAATCAAAAAATTCTTAGAGATAAATGAAAATACAGACACAACTTATCGGAATCTATGGGACACAATGAAAGCAGTTTTAAGAGGGAAATTCATTGCCTGGAGGTCATTCGTCAAAAAAAAGAAAAACCAACAAATAAATGAGCTCACACTTCATCTCAAAGCCCTAGAAAAGGAAGAACAAAACAACAACAAAAGCAGCAGAAGGCAAGAAATAATTAAAATCAGAGCGGAAATCAACGAAATTGAAACAAAAGAAACTATTGAAAAAAATCAACAAAACTAAAAGTTGGTTCTTCGAAAAAATAAACAAGATTGACAGACCCTTAGCCATGCTAACAAAGAGAAGAAGAGAGAGAACTCAAATTACTAACATACGGGATGAAAAAGGCAATATCACAACAGATGCTACAGAAATACAGAAGACAAATAGAAATTATTTTGAAAACCTATATTCCAATAAAATAGAAGACAGTGATAAATTTCTTAAGACATATGATTTGCCCAGACTGAGTCAGGAGGATACACACAATTTGAACAGACCAATATCAATGGATGAAATTGAAGAAGCAATCAAGATACTACCCACCAAGAAAAGCCCGGGACCGGATGGGTATACAGCGGAGTTTTACAAAACTTTTAAAGAAGAATTAATACCAATACTTTTCAAGTTATTTCAGGAAATAGAAAAAGAGGGAGCTCTTCCAAATTCATTCTATGAGGCCAACATCATGTTGATTCCGAAACCAGACAAAGACACCTCAAAGAAAGAAAACTACAGACCAATATCCCTGATGAACCTAGATGCAAAAATCCTCAATAAAATTCTGACGAATCGGATACAAAGGCACATCAAAAAAATTGTGCACCATGATCAAGAAGGATTCATCCCTGGGATGCAAGGATGGTTCAATATACAGAAATCAATAAATGTTATTCACCACATCAATAGACTTAAAGATAAGAACCATATGATCATCTCGATAGACGCAGAAAAAGCATTCGACAAAGTACAGCATCCATTTATGTTCAAAACATTAGAAAAACTAGGGATAACAGGAAGTTACCTTGACATTGTAAAAGCTATCTATGCTAAGCCTCAGGCTAGCATCATTCTGAATGGAGAAAAATTGAAGGCATTCCCTCTAAAATCTGGAACAAGACAGGGATGCCCTCTATCACCACTTCTATTCAATATAGTTCTCGAAACACTGGCCAGAGCAATTAGACAGATGAAAGAAATTAAAGGCATAAAAATTGGAAAAGAAGAACTTAAATTATCATTATTTGCGGATGACATGATTTTATACCTAGAAGACCCAAAAGGGTCTACAAAAAGACTACTAGAACTAATAAATGAATTCAGCAAAGCAGCAGGATATAAAATCAACACGCATAAATCAAAGGCATTCTTGTATATCAGCAACAAAACTTCTGAAATGGAAATGAGGAAAACCACTCCATTCACAATATCCTCAAAAAAAAAATAAATAAAATACTTGGGAATCAACCTAACAAAAGAAGTGAAAGATTTATACAATGAAAACTATAGAACCCTAAAGAGAGAAGTAGAAGAAGACCTTAGAAGATGGAAAAATATACCCTGTTCATGGATAGGCAGAACTAACATCATCAAAATGGCGATATTACCAAAAGTTCTATATAGGTTTAACGCAATGCCAATCAAAATCTCAAAGGCATTGCTTGTAGAAATAGATAAAGCAATCATGAAATTCATATGGAAAAATAAAACACCCAGAATAGCAAAAGCAATTCTAAGCAGGAAGTGCGAATCAGGCGGTATAGCAATACCGGATTTCAAACTATATTACAGAGCAATAGTAACAAAGACAGCATGGTACTGGTACCAAAACAGGCGGGTGGACCAATGGTACAGAATAGAGGACACAGAGACCAATCCACAAAGTTACAACTATCTTATATTTGATAAAGGGGCTAAAAGCATGCAATGGAGGAAGGATAGCATCTTCAACAAATGGTGGTGGGAAAACTGGAAATCCATATGCAACAAAATGAAACTGAACCCCCTCCTTTCACCATGCACAAAAGTTAATTCAAAATGGATCAAAGACCTTGATATCAAATCAGAGACTCGGCGTCTGATAGAAGAAAAAGTTGGCTACGATCTACATATAGTGAGGTCGGGCTCCAAATTCCTTAATAGGACACCCATAGCACAAGAGTTAATAGCAAGAATCAACAAATGGGACTTACTTAAACTAAAAAGTTTTTTCACAGCAAGAGAAACAATAAGAGAAGTAAATAGGGAGCCTACATCATGGGAACAAATATTTACTCCTCACACGTCAGATAGAGCCCTAATATCCAGAATATACAAAGAACTCAAAAAATTAGACAATAAGATAACAAATAACCCAATCAACAAATGGGCCAAGGACCTGAACAGAAACTTCTCAGAGGAGGACATACAATCAATCAACAAGTACATGAAAAAATGCTCATCATCTCTAGCAGTCAGAGAAATGCAAATCAAAACCACCCCAAGATACCATCTCACTCCAGTAAGATTGGCAGCCATTAGGAAGTCAAACAACAACAAGTGCTGGCGAGGATGTGGGGAAAAGGGTTCTTTTGTGCATTGCTGGTGGGGCTGCAAATTGGTGCGGCCAATTTGGAAAGCAGTATAAAGATTCCTGGGAAAGCTGGGAATGGAACCACCATTTGACCCAGCTATTGCCCTTCTCGGACTATTCCCTGAAGATCTTAAAAGAGCGTATTACAGGGATACTGCCACATCGATGTTCATAGCAGCACAATTTACAATAGCTAGATTGTGGAACCAACCCAGATGCCCTTCAATGGATGAATGGATTAAAAAAATGTGGCATCTATACACCATGGAGTATTATGCAGCACTAAAAAATGACAAAATCTTGGAATTTGCAGGGAAATGGATGGCACTAGAGCAGATTATGCTTAGTAAAGCTAGCCAATCCCTAAAAAACAAATACCAAATGTCTTCTTTGATATAATGAGAGCAACTTAGAATAAAGCAGGGAGGAAGAGCAGGAAGAAGTGATTAACATTAAACAGAGACATGAGGTGGGAGGGAAAGGGAGAGAAAAGGGGAATTGCATGGAAACGGAGGGAGACCCTCATTGTTATACTAAATTACATATAAGAGGTTGTAAGTGGAATGGGAAAACAAACATGGTGATAAATGAATTACAGTAGAAGGGGTAGAGAGAGAAGATGGGAGGGGAGGGGAGGGGGGATAGTAGAGGATAGGAAAGGCAGCAGAATACAACAGTTACTAGTATGGTATTATGTAAAAATGTGGATGTGTAACCCATGTGATTCTGCAATCTCTACTTGGGGTAAAAAAGGGAGTTCATAACTCACTTGAAGCTAATGTATGCTAATGTATGAAATATGATATGTCAAGAGCTTTGCAGGGTTATGAACAACCAATAAAAAAAAGGGAAAAAAAATAAAGCATATTGTATGAATAAATCCAAAGGGGTTATACAAAGAAGGGGACATAATTTTAGACAATGTTGGATTTGCTAAATTTAAAGCACTATGGAATTATTTTACTCAATATACTACCTCAAGCAGATGGCAATGTAATTACTTTTTCTTTGTTTTTATTGGTTCTTTTAATTTAAACATAAGGATTCATTTTGATCAAGTTCTACAGCTTTGTTTTTTCTTTTAAATTCAGCCCCCAGTAGATACCCTTTTTCTTCCCCCCTTGCTTTGTTTCCTTTCATCTACTGTACTGAACTGTTATTTATTTATAGACTTTTAAAAAAAAAGTACCTTGGTGATATACATGTTGATGAGATTCTCTATGGGGCAGTCATACTTGTACATAGCAAATTTCATTGAGATTCTGTTTTAGTCAGATTTTTTATTGCTGTGACTACAGGACCTGACCAGAACAATTATAGTGGGGAAAGAGTTTATTTGAAGATTTCAGAGGTCTCAGTCAATAGACTGCCAACTCCATTCCCTGGGACTCAAGATGAGGCTGAACATCATGGTGAAAGAGTAAGGCATAGGGAAACAGCTCACTTGTTGAACAGAAAGCAGAGAGAGACTCTATTCACCAGATATAAAATATAAAAGGCAAATGTCCAATGACGCACATCCTTAGCCACACTTTACCTGCCTTCAGTTACCACCCAGTTAATCCCATCAGGGGATTAATTCACTGACTTTGTTAAGACTCTCTTAGCCCAATCATTTCCCCTCTAAACCTTCTTGCATTATATCATACATGAGCTTTTTGGGGACACCTCACATCCAAACCATCAAAGATTCATTCTGACAACTGAAGAGGAGATAATTTTAATTCATGTTTATTACTCGCTTTCTAGAATGTTTTCCTACGGCAAGACTGTAAAATACTTTTTGATGACCATTGTATAAACTATGACTTGTTGAGATTGTCAGATTCCACTGAGAAGATTTTATCTGATCCCAGTAGAGTAGGATATTACAGATAGCACTGTGTTGTACAGCATGATCTATTTTTTTTCATTCCTTTTCATTATGTGGCAATTCGTTATAGACTTCCTGCTTTTTCTGCATGTAATCCATATGCCCTCATGTCCTATACTGGTGAACAAAAATTGGAAAACAAGGGCTATAAATGTAGCCCACTCATAGACAATGTGCCTATATCACATGATGTAATGTATTCGATCACTGGCACCACAAAAGAAAGAAAAACTAAAAAGTATTTTGTAAATGACTACATTTAATTACATTGGAACTTTAATATTTTAAATATACTATACTTTTCAAAATATAAGGTTACTCTGGAAAAAAATATTCCAGATATAATAGAGATCAGTGATTTGAAGGGGTTACATGTGTGTTGAGGTGATTAGGAAGAGGATAAGGACAATAAAACATTTTGTTTCTGAAGCTACAACTATGAATACATGCTATTATTCATTGCTATTATTCATTTGTCTAAAAAACACAGGTTGTATAGCACCAAGAAAGAATTCTAATATAAATTAAATATGTGAGTGATAATAATGTATAAATGTAGGCTCATCATTGGTAGCAAGAGTATGCCCTTTGTAGTGGACATTGATAATGAAGGAGGACTGTGAAAGTAAAATAAGTACAGAAGAAAATATCTCTATGCCTTCCATATTTTTCTGTGAATTTAAAACTATGTATTAGGGACCAAGGATATACCTCAGTGGTAGAGCACTTACCTGGATGCATAATGCCCTAGATTTGATTACAGTACTGTACACACAAAAAGTTACTAAAAAAAAATACTCTCTGAGCTGATTATTAACAGTTAATATATATTATGGCAAGACAGTCACCTCCAAATTGGTGATAAAGATCAAAGCAATAGAATATGGGTATTCTCATAAATTGAAGAAATTGAAAATACACAAATGAATAATTTAATTACATATTTACACAAGAAAATAGTTTTAAAATGCCACAGAGTATTTCACCTCATTTTAATGAGACAACTCATTTTTAGTCACACAAATGACTAATTTTTATTTACTAGATACATTCAACTTATAGAAAAAAAATATTAGAAAATACATTTGCTCTTTGGAGCAATCTCAATTCACATTTTGGGTAGATACTGGAGTTCAGACATTTGCCACATCCCTGAGCACACAGACTATAGTTCTTTCTTTCTTTTTTTTTTTTTTTGAGAGAGAGAGAGAGAAAATTTTAATATTTATTTTTTTTAGTTTTTGGGGGACACAACATCTTTTTTTGTATATGGTGCTGAGGATCGAACCCGGGCTGCACACATGCCAGGCGAGTGTGCTACCGCTTGAGCCACATCCCCAGCCCACACAGACTATAGCTCTACAGGCAGAATATATGACTTTCTGGCACAACCCTCATAATGCCAAAGTTCTGCAGGTATGAAGGGCTTGCTGCTATGCAGGCATTGACCATTGCCCTGGGCACAGACTAGGACAGTGTGTGCACATACAACTCATGTAGAAGAAATTCTTGACTATATTTTGCTTTGTGTTTCTTTCTTTTTAGTTATTACTTTGTCATTTTGTTTCATTACTTTTATCTTATTGTCATAATTTAATAGAATTTTTAAAATTTTGTTCCAATTTCTCATTCTTCCTTTTTTTAAAATAAATTTTATTTTTATGAACCTTTAACAATTTAGTGGTTCCTAAATATTTTATCCCTTTCTTCTCTGTTGTTACTGGTGTTCCTTTTTTTTTTTCTTGTTGATTGTTTCTGTATACCTATATCTAGTTTGCCTTCATGCTGTATTATTGTTGTTTGTCTTCTTCCATCTGCATTGGGGATCCAGCCCCATTCCTTGAACACATTGGCAGGTACTTTGCAACTTCTAAAACCCACAGCAAAGGTAAGAAAAAATGCATCTTACTTTCCACCAAAGACATACATTCCCACTTATAACTTGACAGGTACTTCAAGTCAAATAACAGGGTAAATAAAAGCCCCCAGCTGACATGTACCCATGTAAGTATGGATCGAATGTACTATAATTCAGTGTCTGGCAGCAACCCTCATTGCATGAGCAGAGAGAGGTGAAACAACTCTGTTTACAGAGTTGTGCAGGTATGAAGTCTGCACATACCTCAGCCTAGTTTGTTGGAAGCCATGACCAAGTCAAGATGGCGCCTGGCAGTTTGCCAGGAGGAGTGGCTTGTGAGGCAATGTCACCGAACCATCAAGATGTTGGGGACTCCTTATTGGCTGATTGCTGTATCTGTAGGTGAGCAATGCTATGATTGAATGATGCTGATTGAGTCATGCTTTATGTAAATCAGTTATATATATATATATATATATATATATATATATATATATATATATATATATGCTGTTCCTCAGTAAAGCAGTTACCTTCAGTTACCTGCAGTTCCTGCTTCAACCTTCAGTTGTTTGTCACCTCTCGGTTACTTTTCCCAGCTGGACTGTGGCACTAGGTCTCTCCCGTGTCTTTGCAGATGGAAAATTATTGACAAGGCTACAGTAATGACCACAAAAAATGCAGCCCACATAATCCACTGCCTACATCATGTGACTCCATTCGCACAAGATTGACAAAGGAAGTTGGTCCTTCAGGCTATGATAGTACAAACTGTGACAAAACCCATGAATCACAGTCAGGTAAAACATAAAAGTCTATAATACAGAGTCGATAATTTGGAAATAATCTTGACAAAATAAACCAGTAGCCCAGGATACATCATCAAGAGAAGATTATTTCCTAAGAAGACTCTCACATAAATGTGGAAGAAACATACATCCCCACAGATGTACAAAATTTAGCACAAATATATGAAAGATGAACAAATAAGGTAACATGCATCCTCCAAAAGTTCATAACTCTCTAGCAACTGATTCCAATGACACTGCAGTAGACAAAATGCCAGAAAAAGGATTTAAAAAGATATTAAAAATAATGTATGAATTCAAAGATGATACAAATAGAAGATGAATAAAGTAATAAAAACCTTACAAGGCATAAGAGAACAGTGCGAAAATAGAGCTTCTTAAAAGAAATCAAACAGCAATCTTGGAAATAAATAGCTTAATATTTCAAATTTTTTAAAAAAATAAGTCTAATTTTCAATTGTAGACTAGATTAAGCATAAGAAAAAAGATCAGAGTTGGAAGGCAATGATGAATGTCACCTTTAGTTAGTTATGACAATTAAAAGAAGAAGAAACAAAATATACAAAGTCCTTGGTACCTGATTTATAGACTAAACTCATGAATTATGAACATAGACAATAATGTATTAGTACAGGCTTATAGGCCATGCAATTTATTTGGAGAAAAAAAATAGCAGAAAATTTCTTAAATTTTTTGAATGCTATGGATGTCCAGATACAGGAAGCATTTAGAACACCAAATGGACATGACCAGAATAGAACTTCTCCACGTTCGTTTAAAAAAATTGCCCAAAGTACATTGAAAGCTGTAAAAAAGACCAAACCACTTATAGAATAAACTCATAAGAAGAACGTAAGAGTTATCAACAGAAACTTTGAAGGCCAGAGATAATGAAATGGTATATTTCAAGCCCTTAAGAGAAAAGAAAAAACAAAGACAAAAACTTAAGATGGATGGAAAGGGTGGCTATTATGTTAAGTAGAATATGTCAGAAACATAAATCAAATATCACATTCTCTATAACATATGCAATTTGAAAACAAATTAAGAATGACTAGGAAATGTAAAAGGGGTTGTTAGGGAAGAGGAAAGGTAAAAGGGGATGAAGAAATGAAGGGACAGATAGAAATGGAAGTAGGGAAAGTGGTTGGGATTCAAGTACTATTTACATATGTATGAAAATATCACTATAAAATCCACAGATTTGTATACACAGTAAGAGTTGATATCTATAGTAAAAAATAGAACATCTCTTTTTATTACAAGTCCACTTTGCTACAATGTCATTATACAGGAAAGACAACATACTAATTTGATTTTTTTTACTTATTTCTACACATAAATATAAGATTTCAGGGGCCAAGATTAAGTTAGCCTAAAATTTCTTCAGACAATATCATTTCTGATTATAAATTTCCTACAATTAATGGCTTAAATAATCATGAATTCTAGATTATTAAGAAAAAAATTTAAGAACAATATGAATGTAACACATTAATTTTTCCACTGTTCCTTTGCAATCCAAACTTTCTTACTCCTATTTATTTAGTTACTTTGGTACCTGGAATTGAGCCCAGGAGAGTTTGACCACTGACAGATATCCCAGTCCTTTTGTAATTTTTGAGAAAGTGTCTTGCTAAGTTGCTTAGGGACTTGCTAAATTGCTGAGGTTGACTTTGTACTTGCAGTCCTCTTGCCTCAGCCTCCTGAGCCACCTGATTACAGTCTTGCCAACACTGCACCTGGCATAATCTTACTTTTCTTATATAAGCCATTAATACCATGATCAATTCACTTTCAGAAGTCTTACCTGGGTGGATATTTTCAGGATGTTTAGATTCTACTTTTATATATTCAAGAATTAATTCCTTGAGGCTATAGATAAAAAATTAATCAAATTAGCATTTTAATTTTGATATAAAAACAATAACCAAACATTCAATATATAATAGTATTTTAAACAATCTTAGATCTTTTTTATTAATTTTTTTATTGGTTGTTCAAAACATTACAAAGCTCATGACATATCATCTTTCATACATTTGATTCAAGTGAGTTTATATCAGAGCTTTATAATATGCACTTCAAATTTGTAAGCTCAGACATTTTATTAATTTGATAATTATTTGTAAATTGTATGGTTTTCTTTTGTTTTTGAGATGGGATTTCACAATGATGCACAGGCTAGTCTGGAATTCCTTGGTTCTAGAAATTCTCCTGCCTCATTCTCTCCCCCAAGTAGCTGTGGTAAATACACATGCCATTGCACCCATAAGCTTATATTAAGAAAACAAAGTAAGATAAAATGATCATGAATTGAGAACAATATAGGTAAGTATATTAACTGATATAGCTAGAACTCAGAAAATGCCATGTAAATAATAGCTCTTTCTTCTTGCACAATTAATTTCTTTTAAAATTAAGGGCTTTTTCAAAAAAATAAGGGTTGTACCACTTTAGTTTACAAAGTTTTTAGGAAGATTCAATGAGGTAATATTAAAACATGTCAAAAGAAATAAGAAAATAATGGCATAATTTGATCTTTTTATTCAACTATAATTGGAATCCCAAATAAACCAATGTGTATTCTTCAGAGGTTCTAATATTCAAGTGTTGAAATTACTGAAAAATGCTTTTGAGTTCTAATTTTGGTTATTGATTGTAGTCTTTTTTGTGCTTTATGTCTCAGGGCAAATTAGACATTAAATAATTTATAACACTTTATTTATAAGTATCATATCTCTTTAAAGAATATATTCATCCCCTATTGTGAAACTAATCAATAACACCAAAAAATGGGAAATTAACCAATGCCAAGAATTGGCTAGGACTGCTACTATTTCTTCTCCACCTAGTTGAAAAGAATCAATGGATAATTTTTAGAGGAAGCTAAATTTCCATGTCGAGCTCTAACTGAATTGGAAGACCAAATCCTCTTTACACATGGATACTAATAAGCCATAATGAGGCTTAGCGCTCTAAGATTCAATGAATCTACTTTAAGCTCAGAGAACATATTTCTTCCTTGTAAGGGAGAACTTGATATATTCTGAAAACTTTAGACTGACTGCAATAGTTTGGGAAATTTTCTTACTTTGGAAAGCAAATCACTAGACACATCCAACCTGGGAAACATTAATATTGGGCCTCCTGCAGTAAAAGAAAATATACTTCAAGTGATGAGAGATTTTGAGGAACAGATATTTTATGAAAGATGATTGAAAATTCTCATCTCTTCAGTGATATTGTTTGAAGCTATCTGATAGTTCTGAATGATTAGATTATGCAAGAAAAGAAAAAGTCCTCAAAGGATAATGCACCAGGAAGGTCTAGGCTAACATGGGGGTTGTTCCACACAAAGGTTTGAGTTGTGGGACAGGGTCAGTGTTCTTAATTTGTGTGTGGCTAAAGTTAGGAGGCCAAGTTGCCAAAACAGAATTCTGCTGTTTGGGAATAATAGCTGAATAAACAAGCATATGTATATATGAACTAAAAATAGTGTTGTAACTTTTAAATCTAAGTGTGCATTACCATGAATACTCAGGGATTGGGATCAATCAGAATATTTTGTAGTAAAAGTTAATCATCACCAAACTGAAGAGCCAGTTCTAACAGCAACACCACAGCAATAGAATTGACAGAGGAAAATTAACATTTTAAAAGTCCTTCTACCTGCTCTTTAGACTTTAAGGAAATTCTCAGGTCCTTGGGAAATTAAAGAAGGGTAGTAGAAAAGCTAAATTTCATAGGAGAGTAAAAATATTTTCTGCTCAACTGGGCATTTTAAGACCCAAAAAGCTAATTATAAAAATCAAAGTGTGACACTATTTCCACTCCACAGTGAGGAGTTATACTTGGAATGAAAGAGATAAGACTGGGAATCATAATGACAAAGCTTTTTTAAAGAATCCTAAGATGCTGACGAGTGATGTGTCTCAGTGGTAGAGCAACTTACTAGCATGTATAAAGGAAAAAGTAAAAAAAAAAAGGGGGGGGGGAGAAAGAAACCTCTGAGAAGACTATTGCATTTATCACTATTTTTGTCTAGACTTTTGTAGGGTACCTGGCTGATGAACTCTAATAACTCATTATCGTTCCACATATAGCTGTACTATAAAATCTCACCTCATGTGTAAAATGCAATAGTTTTAATTATTTTCAGCCTCCAATCAATATTGATTAGTATTTTAATGTAAATACTTACCTTCTATCACCACTAGCAATAGCATAAGCTAATGCCATCTTCCCAAAGTTATCTGCAGCAGAGACATCAATACCACTCTGAAGAAGCATCTCAACTATGTGTTTTGATTTTTGTTCCAAAGCAAACATGAGGGCTGTTCTATAATAAGAGAGATAACTACAACTTTAAGTATTTTAATAAAGATATTCAAAGAGCTAATTTATAATATTTTCCCAATTCGACATCTTACTTTACAGTACTAATAGACATAAACATCTAAGAGAACAAATATTCACTTTTGCAAATCATCTCAAAGTCTAAAAGGAAAAAAAAATCTCTTTTCCCAATGAGGGAGATGTTAACAAACTTAAAATCCTTCAATGGACAGTAACTATGATGAGGTCTTTTATATGAAATTGGTAAAACATTCAATGAAGAAAGCTCTATTTCCTTCCTAGTGTGACACAAAGTACTGTAACTCACAGTCAGCTAAAGGTCAAGCAGAAAAGGCTATTTGCACGCTAATAATAATAATAAAAATAATAGTCATTATTTCAATTAATGGTACTGATAAGTATTTGCTAGACATTGAATGCAATGCAATATGTACAATTTCACAATCATCCTTCAAGCATGTATTATCCTATTTTTCATATCAGGAAATATATTTAGTCATAAGTATTGTTTTTAAGGTGATGTACTACAAAAGCTAGGAATAAAATCCAACTGTGTGAGAATCTAAGGCTTTTTTTTCTCTTTAAAACCTGCCTATGTCTTATATTTATTAAAGAAAATATTTATTCCTTTGAAGCTACTTTTTTCCCTCTGTACCTTCCAATTAAAAGCAAAAGCACCAAAATATGTTAAAAATGAACAGCATTTGGCAGTAGATATTAATAAACACTTAGGAATAAACTAACATCAATATTCTACATGGAAAGCAATTTAGAACAGTCAACCAAATTAAAAAAATTAAAAATTTCCAATGCCTATTTATGATCAATACATCTTTTCCAAAAGAAAAATAAATCAGACACAGAAGTTAAAAATATAATAGAAAAAAAATGTAAACTAAAACTCCATATTTTACAAAACTAATAGCAATAGTAAAACTCTTTAGTTAATACAAAATCATGTAACGAACAAACTAATAAGAAATATCTGCCAATAATTTTGAATCATATTAATATACTTAGTTGTATTTCTCAATTTGAATAATTGATTTTTTTACCTTAATTGTGGTTTGTTTTTTATATCACTGTATTCTAAAAATGTTAATATTGACCTTCCCATTAAACAAGTCATTTTTCCTTGAGTGATTGTTACTATATAAATTATATAATATGTATATAAAGTACTATACCTTCCCTTCTGGTCAACTGCATGTATATTTGCTTTGTTCTGAATTAATGTTTCAACCATCTGCTGTCTGTTTTGCTCTATGGCAAGTAAAAGTGGTGTATAGCCACTCTGGAAAAAAACAAAAAGTTTACAAAATTATTCAACTGACCTGAACCTCTTACAAAGTGCTGTCTGAACAAAGAATATAACAAATAATGTAAATTAAGAGTAACCTCTTCCTTCTCATCTCATTTCACTTTCATATTTTCTGACCCTTGTCTTTGCAATGTCTCTCCTCTACTTAGAGTGGCCACATAAACTCTAGTCATTTCTTAAAGACAGAGACCTCTTTTCTCAATAGCCCTGTACCCTAAAACAATTAGTAAAGGATTTAAATATTATATCTAATAAGCCAAATTTTTAACTCTATATCATTAGGGTTTATTAATCTACATACCAAAGAATACATACTTTTTCAGAAATACCAACCCTTATCAGAAAGGTTCCTTGATTCACGGTTAGAGAAATTTTACAAGACTGTGCATTATATATCCAGTACTACAGAAATATCATTAGTATTGCTTAACACTTCTTTGACATTGATTTTTCACAGCAAACATTTACATGTGAAGAACTAAAGTTGCGGGTATACACTTTTCAATAAACATGGAAGTTTTCTTCATGTTACTTAAGTCCTCTTGATTCTATTCCATTTATGGTGTCAGAATCCCACATACCAATATCAGGCATTTGTGCTCCAAATTGTTCACAAAAGAAGTGGGCTCTGAATTGAAAGAATAGACTTTGAGTAGACTATGCTGCTTTTTTCTTAAAGGAAAGGAATTGAATCTTGTTTTCTGCTATTATTAGATAAAAAATATTTACCTTCCATGTTATAAAGATGAATACAAAAATATATTCTCCCTGGGAATCAGTGAAAGTCTGTCAGCTACTCAACTAATAGGGGGTTAACATCCAGAATATATAACACACACAACATTATACCCCCAAAACAACATATTCCAATAAATGGGCAAATGAACTGAGGAGACATTTTTCAAAACAAGAAAATGAATGAACAACAAATATATAAACAAATGTTCAACATCTCTAGTAATCAGAGAAATGCTACAATAAGGGATAATATCACTCCATTTGGAATGGTAATGAGCAAGAATACAAACAATAATAAAGGCTGGCAAGGTTGTGTGGATAAAGGAACATTTGTACATTGTTGGAAACACTGAAGACTAGTATGTTCACTCTGCAAAGCAGTTTGAATATTCCTAAAAAATCTAGGGATCAAACCACAATAGAACCAAGAAATTTTACTCCTGGTTATTTTTGTAAAAGAACTAAATAAAATCAGCATACTATAGTGATATAGCTACTTCAAGTTTATAGTAGTCCAATTCTTAATGACTACGTTGTAAAATCAACCCAGATGCCCACTGATGGATGAAAAGATTTAGAAATTGTTGTATGTGTACACAATGTCATTCTACTAATAAAATTATTAAATTAAATTAAATTATGGAATTTGCTAGTTAGTGGGTGGAAATAGAGAATATCATATTAAGTTTAAAAAGTCAAACTCAGAAACTAAAGGGTTGAATGAATTCTCTAATATGTGGAAGCAAGGGTAAAATGAAGAAAAGGAGGAAGGAAGGATAGGATTTCAAAAAGACACAGGGAAGATCAGTAGTGTAGTAGGAGAAGATTGAGGTTCCAATTAGAAGGATAACAAAGGAGAATCGACAAATAATGAATTCTTCAAAAATTAAGTTATGTGCATATATAAATATACCACAGGAAATTTCATCTTTCTGTTTAAGTTAAAAGAACCAATCAAAACTAAATAAATAGAGAAGGGAGCATATGTCTATCAGAGTAGAGGAAAGAGAACAATGGAGGACAGGAAGGACAGAGGGAGAAAGGGTCAGGAAAGGAATTGAATCTTGAACTGAAATCAAATTTCATGCATGTATAATTTTGTTGGGATAAACCTGACAAAACTACTAAGTATAACAATGACTATATATACTACTATGTATTCAACTTCTATGTATAACTATTACAGTCTAATAAAAATAAGATCATTACATATATCCTCAGTTTCAATGGTAATTCTGGGACCCTAATGAACATCTGGTTTTCAAGATTCTTTTGCTCTTATGGCATTTTAGTTGCTACTTAAAACAATTTATAAATTGAGGCAAAATGTAACTCAGAAATTTTGTATATTGATGAGCTTCACAGTGATCTATATGGATGAACTGTTTTTTTGCATAATGAAAGACACTAAAGACACTAAACCAATTGCATTTTTAAGGGACAAAACTGAAGAGAAAGAGATAGTATTGCTTGCAGTGTGAATAATTGTTTTTTTTTTAATTTATAACAATCTGTAACCTAAACAGGCTTTAAAAATTCCAATGTGGGGCTGGGGATGTGGCTCAAGTGGTAGGGCGCTCGCCTGGTATGCGTGAGGCCAGGGTTTGATCCTCAGCACCACATACAAACAAAGATGTTGTGTCTGCCAAAAACTAAAAAATAAATATTAAAATTTTCTCTCTGTCTCTCTGTCTCTGTCTCTCTCTCTCTCTCTCTCTCTCTCTCTCTCTCTCTCTCTCTTCCAGAGACTGCACTAGATGCTTAAAAATCATGCCCTGTTGGAAGGGGAAAGGGGAGTTCTATTCATTTCTCCTTTGTGTTTGGCAGCTCAAAGACCATCTAAAAGGGGCCAACAATATGAGTGGTTGAGGGGGAATGCAGTCAAGGCCTAAATCCAGAAAGGCTATGCTCTGGGGCTCCAGTGATTGTAGAATCATCCCCCATGAACCACAATTAGATTTCTTGGGAGGCTTCTGAGAACCAGATCCATTGAAGAAATAGGCTGCTGTGTAACCTATGAGTAGGTCAATCTAGTTTCTTCAAAGAAAGCCAGGTGCAACAAAACCTAATTAGATCTGAGGCCAACTAGATCTCAGTGCCAGCAGCTAGAACATCCCTTAATGAAAGCTGCAGAAGTGGTAGCCCAGGAGTGCATCAAACTGGTCCTAATGGACACTACTAACTCATCCCACTTCATGCAGGAAAGAAGAAAATATCTCTTATGTAAAACAGCTTCAATTTTAGGCCACTCTAACTAGTAACAAAAAAAAAGCAGGAGGAGGTTAACACCCACTTCCTTTGCTCTATCAGTACATAACTAAAAGTTATACATAATTTTAGAACATAATTTTTAGTTGTAGATGGACATAATACTTTCATCTTATTTATTTATTTTTATGTGATGCTGAGGATCAAATGAAGTGCCTCATATGTGCTAGGCAAGGGCTCCACGACTGAATAACCATCCCAGCCCTCTCATTCTCTCTTATCTTCTGGTAACAACCAAATTCTATTGTTCTCTCTCCCTCTCTCCCAATACCTTTTTTCTTCTATTTTCCTTATCTTCTTCTAAACATTACTGCCAAATATCTTCTGCACTCTCTCTGTTCGCTTTCTTATAAATCTTAACTAGTTAACTTTGTAAGACATTTCTTTTTTTCTACTTAACTGCATTTTTAACATTGTAGCTCCTGCCCCCCACCTTTAATGCTAATACAATCGTTAGTATTGTAGGTTATATGACTGACACCTGCTATTGGCTTTAAAGCCAAGCTAGTTCATGGTTATTGTTTATAATTTGACAATTGCTAAATTCACTACTCCTCTTTATAGCTACATTAATGTTGACACGTCAGAGCAGGATCTAGGTATTAATGTTAACTCTGAGGTATATTATTTGGAACAGTTATCACTACTGTTTTTTTCAACCCTATTCTGTGATGTGTTGAGAAGCCACAGGGACACTAAGAGTTCACAGGTTAAAAAATGTGCTGCTGAACTAAACATTCCCTGATATTACTTTAACCCAAACAAGTGAGGAGAAACATCCCCTGAACTATCAACAAGAATCCAAGGACGAACAAAAGAGAGGAAACTCAGGGCCCATGCACATAAGTTTGTCAAAGTAAACCAAAGTACCATGTATAATTATAAAACTATAATAATAATTTTAAAAAAAAGAAAATTGCCAACTTCTAAATTCTAAAATTTAATCCCATTTCAAAGATTTTTATTGTTTGTTATACAATCCAAATTATTTTTAATTGATAAAAATACCAAGAAAAGTATGAATTCTTTATAAAAATATACTATAATACAAGAGTTGTATATTTATTTATAGAGGAAATATAGATCATCTGAGAGAATGCTACATTTTGCCAGCCGCAAACTAGAGAGCACTCATCTGTGCTATGTAGGAGGCACTCTCTGCCCACCACACCACACAGTAATATGGCTCAAAGGGGACCTCATTTGGATCCAGATTTCTGCCTCAGTCATCTCAATTTTAAATATGGACACAATGCTTAGATGTAAATTAAATAAATTCATGAGATAAAAATGATGAAGAAGATGGACAGAAATTTCAACAACTGTTACTATTCTGATCAAGAAAACCCTGCTTAAAAATCCACATTGGTTGAAGAATGTCACACTTAAAACAAACGTATTTTAAATATTTTGGAAATAATCATGTTTGGTGTATACCGTAGTTCTGGCTTCTATATTTGCATTGAGTGAAAGCAGTTTTTCTGCTAGTGATGTTTTCTTCAGAGAAAGAGCAAAGTGAAGAGGAGTTTCATTTCGGTTGTTGTGAGCATTTGGATCGGCACCATTTTCTAAAAGGATAGTTGCACATTTCTCTTCCAGATATTGTAGGGCCTGTTGGGTTTATACCAAGAAATAAACTGTAAATTTTGACAATCCAAGAAAAACATATCATATGTTTTACTAATTAATCATATTAAATAGAATTAATCACTTTTTCTTCTAAGCATTTCTATCATTTTTTTTCTGCAGATATTCTTGGCTACATCTACCTTCATCAATGGTGTGTTGCCATCACGGTCACAGAGGTGAATATTACATTTTTTCTTCACTAAAAAAGTAACCAATTCTGGGTGGCCAAAGGCACAGGCATAATGTAGAGCAGTCCTATGAAGGCAAGAGGCTTTGTTAGAAGTTCATAAAGCATGCTCTCATAATACATGATTATTTATGCAATTATCAACATTAAATAGTATGCAAGTCCTCTACTATTTTCTAAAGAAAGAAAAATATTTACTAGCTGTTAGTACACACTAAGTTAATAAATGAGCAGCCTATTCTGTTGATTTTTTCTTTTGTCTGTCTTTTTTTGGATACTGCTAGGGACTGAAGCCAGGAGCACTCTATCCAGGAACCATATCCTAAGCCCATTTTTATTATTATGATTTTTTTTTTAAATTTTGAGGCAGAGTCTCCATAAGTTGCCCAGGCTGTCATTGAACTTGCAATGCTTCTGCTTCATTCTCCCAAGTAACTAGAAATATAGGCATGAGCTACTGGGTCTGGTCCCATTGATCTTTTATTTTTGATTTTTTTTTTTTTTTTTGGTGCTGGCATAGAAACCAGGACCTGGAGCCTCCTAGATAAAGTCTCTACCATGGAGCTATATCCCATCCCAGAGTGTCCTACTTGCCTGGAAAGAGCATGTACCTTGAATTTAGCTCAACATTTGCTTGAATTCTACTTTAACCTCTGTGACATGCTATTTAGTTCTCCTATCCATCAATTTTATCTCCAGTAAAATACTGATTAAAATTAGTAGTTACCTACTGAGATGATAATGTGATACTTAAAATTAAAATCTATGTAAAATATTTGAACAGTTTCTAGCACAAGCAACAGCTCAATAATTGTTGGCTATTGTAATTATTACTATTACTATAAATCAACAGAGTATTTCACTTAATGAAGAAGTACTATTATAGTGATTTTACAAATATCTTGTAGGGACTATGTATTTCAATTAGTCTTAGATGCTCTTTTTTTCTATCATTTTGACATCACTGACATTGGAAAGCTACTACAAGTATAATGGCAGCATTCAATTTTTTTATTCATACATGAAATAAAGGACCATCACACAGTACCTTACCTTAAGTGAAATGTGATACACACAAGAGGTCTACAGTGGTTATAGTCATATGAGTGCATTTAAATTAATTTTAGTTGTTAAAAAACTATAGGTAAGGACAGATGAATGAAAAACAATATAATAAAAGACCAAATTAAAACCATAGTAATCCTTGCTTTTCTTTTTTTAAAGAAATGTAAAGCTAAAGGAAATGTAGGACACAAATGAATTAGCATGGTTCAATCTATTCAATATTTAGATTTACAGGATATACATAAATCAGGTATTTCCAATGTTCAGTTTTCAACACTGTCTTAACTTTTAAAATGGGCAGTTTATAATTTCCTACCATCAGAGTGCTTCTGTTTAAAATGGAAGAGGAAAAGTTTTACTTGAAATTGAGTCCTATCTCTGAAGTTTTAAATTTCTGATCAATCAAACATAAAGCTTTTAAGGAAGAGTCTTAAGAGTCATTATGTCAATTACATACTAGATTCAGAGTATGGGTATAAATTAATAAAATAAAAGAACAGATAAGTAAAATTGAGTTCAGTTTTTTAAGCAAAAAATTATGAAGGAAAGCAATAATTTGGCAGTAGTAATAACCTTTATTACTTGTTCTCTTTTTTATCAGCATGCCACTAAAACAGGATTATTAACCTATAATTGCATGTATGTAACAAAACATATCTATAAGAAATGTAATAATATCTATAAGCACAGATGAAAAGTTCCCCTTTGCTTCTACATAGAAATGTACTAGAAGAAAACAAAGTGCCTCTTTACACATTTTATATTGGCAAGAACTTTCCTAAGAAAGAAAGAACTGAAAAGAAGACTTCTTTTTTCTGACCTGTTTTAAAAATCTTTTATTTATTTATTTATTTGTTTATTTATTTATTTAATTCTGGTGCTGAGGATTGAATGCATGGCCTTGAGTTTGCTAAAGCCAAAATGACTTATATTGGACAATGTACTCTTTTTCCAGATGCTCAAGTAACATATAAAGATAGGAAAAAAAAATTGTGTTTCTGGTAAGAGAAGGAATTTAATTTAACAAGAAATGAACTATATTTCAGAGCTACAAAATTTTGAGGATGCAGAGAAGTTGTAATTACTCTGCAGCTTAAGGTTCAGCTACTTAAGACTCACTCCTCAAATAGATGATTTGATGCTAAGTTCTGTGCAACATTTATAAAGTATATGTTTCTACCCACCAATTTTAGTATACTAAATATGCTTTCAGATATTTTCATGTATTGTATTTTATCCTGATGTACTCACTTATATTTTGGATGTTGGCAAAGAAGTAATTCGTAAAAGTTTACAAAGTATTTAGATACCCAGATTGGCAAGACTTTGTCTACTACATAAACATTTTTGTAGTGTCATCATGATCTTAAATACTGTAAGTAGGAGGGACTCAAAAATGTTATAACCCTGATATTTTAATTAGTTTTTTATCTTAAAATTTTTGTGAAATTGGTAACCATAGAAACACATGGAGACAATGAATATTCCTTTTCACAAGGGCACAGACCTACTATGGATAGCCTTTTTTCCCTTGAGAACAAGGCAGAGCAAGGGACATTAGAAGAGAATCAGGCAGCTTGTGTAGCCTGGGAACCTTCTGTTTGCTGCTCTCTTGTTCTTCTGACTGAAGGCCTACACTGCCTGATCCTGTGGACCAATGCTCTGCTCTCTCTGTTTAAATAAACAAATAAACAGTAAGAGATAACTTCAGAAAGTATATTGGAACATGGGAATCAACAATTTTGTGCAGAAAGCTTTTGGCACATTTTTTAAAAGTGTAATCTGCCTGAAATGGTACAAAATTAGGAAAGCAACATCTTTTTGATGCTTAGAAAGTGGGAAAGCTGCCAGTGAACTCTATTGTCTGCTCTCTTGAAAAGTAACTTAAGTGAATGAAATATTTGCAAAAAATTCAGGGCTATTCAACAAGCCTTGCTATGAAGTTGGTTGGCTAATGAAGATGACATCAAGTTATCCTTCAGAATTTGATGAACTAGTGAGTTAGGCATGTGAGAAATAAGTAATATCTAGTGAGGAGTGAAAGTGTTCCTCCTAAATGTACTAGTGTGAATTAAGGTAAAAAACAAAAGAACAACAACAAACGTGGAGCCATGTTCTTAATTCAAAGAGTTCTAATAAAGGTTCCTCAGTAGACAACAGATGGTGGGTTATATTTGAAGAATTTTTTTAGTCCTCTTGTTGCTATATTATGAGTAATATTTTTTCTCATTATGGACTTTTCTACAATGTATGTTACCTATTTGCAAAAATGTGTATATTAACAATAAACTGCTGTATGTACTTAATCATTAAACAGTTAGTTTAACAATTAGGAATTATATGTCCCTGGGAAACCAGCTACAGATTTGTTTTTGTTTTACTGATCATTAAGTCTGCCTGGGTGCTAGACATCCAAGGTTTGCAGGTACCTGGTACAGAAGCCTCCATGGGGGTATGAAAGTCAAGTATCCTATTGAAAGAAGGATTGGTCTCCCTCCTGCTCTGCCCCCATGGGCACAGCTTCAATAGTGAAGACCCATTACCCTGTTTTTCCCAGTTGGCCCCTTGCCCTTCAGCCCCTGACTTCCCAGATCCCTTACCTGTGCTTTCTGTCCGTGTCATCAACGTGACTTCCATGTCTTATAAAATATTTCACTCGACGTAAGTCACCATTTCTCACTGCCTGGTGAAATTTATAAGTCCTATTTTTTAAGCGATAGGCATTTATTTTTCTCCAGGTGGAGTTCATAGATACTTGCTCCCATAGGGGGCTTCCTCTTCCTCCAAATCAAATTCTCCGAACTAAATCGCTGCAAAGCGCCCAACCCAAAGGTAGAGCCGCTGCGAGATTAGTACGGTAAAATAGCCGTTGCCAGGCAACACCAATAAACAGAACTGTTTGTGGGGGGCATGGCCTCTTGCTGCATAGAATCAGCTAGGCCACCAGTGATTGGCTCCTGGCAGATTCACCACCTACTAGTCAGCTATTGGCTCTTCTGTCCAGTAGTAGATGGAAGTGTAAGATATGAAGTATTATAGGTGGCGCTAGAGCTGAAGTAAAAGTGGTTGCCTCAGGCCCAATACATCCAATATTGATGGAGGAAGGAAAGTTTCACCTTGACATCACAGCTTTGTTAACCAAACATAGTAGCTGCCCAACACAGGTGTGCAGTGCAACCAGGGAGCTTCCCACGGGAGCCACTGTGTGAGAGGTTCCTTAATTGAGAACTGCTAAGGGAGACAGGATGAAAGTTTGGAGCCTAACAAAGAGACCAGGAACTGGGGAATCTCCAGGCAAGATACAGAGATAGTACCAGGTGCTCAAGTCATAGAAATGACCCCTAAAAAGAGACTCATGAGGTGCAGTCTCCCTGCAGGGACTGGCAGGTACTACTCCCTGCTTCCAAAATCCCTGCACCAGGACCAATCTTTCCACCCTGGTTACCTCCACCCTCCTGAGGGCAGAGACATCACTTTACAACAGACAACCCCTTCTATTGGATGAGAAGAGAAGCATGAAAGATACAGATCTCTAAAATTAACAACAACCCTGGTTTCTTCCTTTGAGGTTTTTTCCCCTCTTCTACTCCTCTATCCTCTGGCCCTCACATCCCCAACATATGTGAAAACAAAAACTTTGCATGAAATAGGACTTAGAGGACTGAGTCATCTGAATAGTATAGAGTTATTGTATCTGCCCTTTTTTCTTTTCCTTTTTCTTCTTTCATTTTTCTTTCCCCTTCCATAATTTGCTATTTTAACATGTGCATTTTTCTAAATACATATGTGTGTTGGTTTTATGTACTCTACTGTCTTCCCAAGTACTTGTCTACCCTAAATTACTTCCTGTCTATTCTCTTGCTACTAACCCTCTCCATTAGATTTCTTTTTTACACTTCCTAAGGTATATTAACTCTATATGCTCACATCCTACCTCCTCAGGATATCATCTTATACTCCACCCCCAGTTCATTGTCCACCATCAGAAACAGTAAACCTTTTTACAAAACTACTGATTATATTTTAGATAATAATTGAATCCAACATTTCTGTACATTGACACTAAACTGTAAACGTCTTAATAACAAGTTGTTCATAGGTGGTATATTTTTGATATTGGGTTCTGTTAACATTGTCCTTCCCCACAAAGGAAAAGACCCCCACAAAGGAAAGGTCTTGGAACCCTACAAGAGCACTACAAACCTATAGGGTAAAACCAATAACACTCCAGACGCACAGAGATGAAAAGGAAGACACATGAGCAACATGAAAAGAAAAAGAAAGAAAATGCCCCAGTGATGGCGAGGATGTGGGGAAAAGGGTACTCTTGTACATTGCTGGTGGGACTGAAAAATGGTGTGGCCAATTTGGAAAGCAGTATGGAGATTCCTGGGAAAGCTGGGAATGGAACCACCATTTGACCCAGCCATTGCCCTTCTCGAACTATTCCCTGAAGACCTTAAAAGAGCGTACTACAGAGATACTGCCACATCGATGTTCATAGCAGCACAATTCACAATTGCTAGACTGTGGAACCAACCCAGATGCCCTTCGATAGATGAATGGATTAAAAAAAAAAAGTGACATTTATACACCACGGAGTATTACGCAACACTAAAAAATGACAAAATCATGAAATTTGCAGGGAAATGGATGACACTAGAGCAGATTATGCATAGTGAAGCTAGCAAATCCCTAAAAAACAAATACGAAATGTCTTCTTTGATATAATGAGAGCAACTAAGAACAGAGCAGGGAGAAAGAGCAAGAAGAAAAGATTAACATTAAACAAAGACATGAGGTGGGAGGGAAAGGGAAATTGCATGGAAATGGAGGGAGACCCTCAATGTTATACAAAATTACATATAAGAGGTTGTGAGGGGAAGGGGAAAATAAACAAGGAGGGAAATGAATTACAGTAGATGGGGTAGAGAGAGAAGATGGGAGGGGAGGGGAGGGGAGGGAGGATAGTAGAGGATAGGAAAAGTAGCAGAATACAACAGTTACTAATAGGGCATTATGTAAAAATGTGGATGTGTAACTGATGTGATTCTGCAATCTGTATTTGGGGTAAAAATGGGAGTTCATAATCCACTTGAATCTCATATTGAAATATGATATGTCAAGAGCTTTGTAATATTTTGAACAACCAATTAAAAAAAACCCTAATAACTCCCACTAAGGCATCTACTGCTTTCTCACATAGAACCAAAAATAATTAGTTCAATAACTATCTATAGTATAAACAAAATATTTGCTAAAACAATTTATGATTTAAATGGTGAATGAGAGAACAGAGGTAGGGTAGTATGCAATATTCACGAGGGAGGAAGATAGAAGCTAGTAGTAAAAATTCACAGGAAGTGTGGGATAATAACCGACAGAGATTGACTGTTGGTTGGAGAAAGAAAGTCCAAGAAAATAGAAATAATAAAGGAAGAATACAAACAAAGAGAAAAAAATAAAGACATAAGAATACAACAACATTCATATATCATTGTCTTCCACACACTGATGCATAAAAAACAACCTGTTCCAAATATGGTAGAGATTAGTAAATTAAAAAATAAAATAAAATAAATCTTGCTGTAAAGTCGAACTGTCAGTGTTCATCAGTTTCTCAGCCCTATCTCTGACATCTCTTGGGATCACCAAACCCAGATCAGCCCTTGCAAACCCAGCCTCTATCCCACCAATCTGAGCTTCAGATACTTCAGGATTGGCCACGCTGCAGTCCCAAGATCTCAATGCTACTCATACTTGATGAGAGACCAGGAGGGATACACTCATGCAAAGGAGCAACTCTGAGATGCAGCAGCAGAAGACAATGGCCACCGGCACTCTCACCAGGAAGACCCCAGGCTCCTCCAAACCTTCTGGCACCCCCACACTGGACCTGCATGTCCCAGCAGGAGTCGCCAGGCAGAGGCTCTTGTGGTGGTAGACCTGCTGGCACCCAGGCCCTAGCACTGGCTGGTGTCCCGAAATGGGTGCAGCCACATGCAACCAAACCTTAAGTCTCCCTCGAAGTAGTCCTCTAGGCTATGGTAGCAGCGGTAGTGGTGGTGGTTGCTGGCAGCGAGTCAGCAGTAGTGGTGGTTGCAACGGTAGCTACAATAGCAACTGAGGGGGCATTGTCTCTAGGTGAATTCCAAGGTCAGCAGCATTGTAGGCTTCAGTTGCATCCAAGGCAGTGGTTTCCTTCTGTGGCAGTAGCATCCAGAAAGAAGACCTCCATATGATCTCAGGTTGACAGCAGCGGAATCAGAGGCAGCAATGGAGTTAGCAGAGCAAGTGGCGGTTTATTAACAGGAGACTTCCGGTTCAGCAGCAGCCACCTCGGAGTTAGCAAAGGAATTCGCCTCAGAGGTAACTGAGGCCTTGCCCAGAGAGGAGACCTCCAGCACGGCAGTGACTTCTGCAGCAACCCAGAAAGAAGATCTCTAGGTGATCTTAGGCTGGCGGCAGCGGAATCAGAGACTGCAATGGCGGTTGCGGTGCCCGGCGGCGGTTGATTGACAGGAGACTTCCGGTTCAGCAGCAGCTACCTCGGAGTTAGCAAAGGAATTCACCTCAGAGGTAACTGAGGCCTTGCCCAGAGAGGAGACCTCCAGCACGGCAGTGACTTCTGCAGCAACCCAGAAAGAAGATCTCTAGGTGATCTTAGGCTGGCGGCAGCGGAATCAGAGACTGCAATGGCGGTTGCGGTGCCCGGCGGCGGTTGATTGACAGGAGACTTCCGGTTCAGCAGCAGCTACCTCGGAGTTGGCAAAGGAATTCACCTCAGAGATAATTGAGGTCTTGCCCAGAGAGGAGACCTCCAGCACGGCAGTGACTTCTGCAGCAACCCAGAAAGAAGATCTCTAGGTGATCTTAGGCTGGCGGCAGCGGAATCAGAGACTGCAATGGCGGTTGCGGTGCCGGCGGCGGTTGATTGACAGGAGACTTCCGGTTCAGCAGCAGCTACCTCGGAGTTAGCAAAGGAATTCACCTCAGAGGTAATTGAGGTCTTGCCCAGAGAGGAGACCTCCAGCACGGCAGTGACTTCTGCAGCAACCCAGAAAGAAGATCTCTAGGTGATCTTAGGCTGGCGGCAGCGGAATCAGAGACTGCAAAGGCGGTTGTGGTGCCTGGAGGCGGTTGACTGACAGGAGACTTCCGGTTCAGCAGCAGCTACCTCGGAGTTAGCAAAGGAATTCGCCTCAGAGGTAACTGAGGCCTTGCCCAGAGAGGAGACCTCCAGCACGGCAGTGACTTCTGCAGCAACCCAGAAAGAAGATCTCTAGGTGATCTTAGGCTGGCGGCAGCGGAATCAGAGACTGCAATGGCGGTTGCGGTGCCCGGCGGCGGTTGATTGACAGGAGACTTCCGGTTCAGCAGCAGCTACCTCGGAGTTAGCAAAGGAATTCACCTCAGAGGTAACTGAGGCCTTGCCCAGAGAGGAGACCTCCAGCACGGCAGTGACTTCTGCAGCAACCCAGAAAGAAGATCTCTAGGTGATCTTAGGCTGGCGGCAGCGGAATCAGAGACTGCAATGGCGGTTGCGGTGCCCGGCGGCGGTTGATTGACAGGAGACTTCCGGTTCAGCAGCAGCTACCTCGGAGTTGGCAAAGGAATTCACCTCAGAGATAATTGAGGTCTTGCCCAGAGAGGAGACCTCCAGCACGGCAGTGACTTCTGCAGCAACCCAGAAAGAAGATCTCTAGGTGATCTTAGGCTGGCGGCAGCGGAATCAGAGACTGCAATGGCGGTTGCGGTGCCGGCGGCGGTTGATTGACAGGAGACTTCCGGTTCAGCAGCAGCTACCTCGGAGTTAGCAAAGGAATTCACCTCAGAGGTAATTGAGGTCTTGCCCAGAGAGGAGACCTCCAGCACGGCAGTGACTTCTGCAGCAACCCAGAAAGAAGATCTCTAGGTGATCTTAGGCTGGCGGCAGCGGAATCAGAGACTGCAAAGGCGGTTGTGGTGCCTGGAGGCGGTTGACTGACAGGAGACTTCCGGTTCAGCAGCAGCTACCTCGGAGTTAGCAAAGGAATTCACCTCAGAGGTAACTGAGGCCTTGCCCAGAGAGGAGACCTCCAGCACGGCAGTGACTTCTGCGGCAGCCCAGAAAGAAGACGTCCAGGTGATCTTGGGCTGGCGGCAGCGGAATCAGACAGCAATGGCGGTTGGGGTGCCAGCGGCGGTTGATTGACAGGAGACTTCCGGTTCAGCAGCAGCTACCTCGGATGTACCGAAGGAATTCACCTCCGAGGTACCTGAGGCCTTGCCCAGAGAAGAGACCTCTGGGAACGTCAGTGACTTCTGCGGTAGCCCAGAAAGAAGATGTCCAGGTGATCTCAGGCCGGCAGCTACAGAATCAGAGGCAACAATGGTGAGGGCGGCGGTTGATAGACAGGAGACTTCCGGTTCAGCGGCTTATTTTTAATTTTTCTTAGTTAATTACATTTTTTATACTGTGTGTAGTTTGTTTTTTATTTATTTATGTCTAATTAATTTATTTATTATTTATTTAGATAATAAATAATTTATTGTAGATAGAATACATATTTGACAGATTTGACGTTCTTTTAATAAATTTAGATTTTTTTAGTTAAATGTACTACTATTTAATTTCAGTGATTTAAAAAAATTACGAAAAATTCTGAACCTGTTTTTGTTTTTTAGTGCGTTCCAGTTATAAATAATGGTGGGGTCATGGTTAACATTTTCATAAGTACACATAGTTTTCTTCATTTCAATACTCAGTACTCCCTCTTTTCATGCTTTCTTCTGTCCCCTTAGTACCTTTGTCCACCACTAGTGTTCTTCCATTTATTTATTTATTTATTTTCATTAAAAAAATTGTTCCTTTTAGATCTATATGACAGTAGATTTTATTTTGAAATGTTGTACATACCTTAAGCATAACTTATTCTAATTAGGATCCCATTCTTGCAATTGGACATGATACAGAGATTCATTGGTGTTATATTCATATATGAATATAGGAGTGTTATGTCTGATCCATTCTATTGTCTTTCCTATTCCCATCCATTCTCCCTTGCCTTTATGTTCCTTTGTCTAATCAATTGAACATATATTCTTTTATCCCCCTGCTCCTTATTGTATGATAGTATCCACAGAGAGAATATTGGGCCTTTACTTGGAGGGGGATGAGGATTGCTTATTTTGCTTACCATGATATTCTCTAGTTCCTTCCATTTGCCAGAAAATGCTATAATTTTATTCTTCTTTATGGCTGAGCAATATTCCATTGGGATTAGTGGAAAGTGGCCTTTCTCACAGCTCTATGACTCTGTGAGAAAACTATTTCTCTCTGAGAGGAGTGAAAAAAAGCACTTGACTGATACTCAATAGTCGACAGATAACCTTGAAGACTGGGAAACTGACGGTACATCAGACAAAGATGAGAATAGAATTTTAGCTGAGCCCCTAGAAATTGTGAGGAAAATTAGTAGACAAAATCAAAAAATAGTAAAAAGTGCTGGGGAATTCTTGGCATGGGAAATCCCAGGATCAGAGGGGAAGCCAGCACTGAGCTGATCTAGAGGCTATTTGGCTCATTAAAATGCATGAAATTCAGCTGGGTCTGTCTAAGCCCAGCATGGAGACATTTTGGTATTTCCATGCAACAGTAGCACTCAAACTGGACTGGGAACTTAGATCCATGAGTTTGCTGCTAAGTCCAATACATGAATTCAGCAGACACCAACCAGGAGCTCTAAACTGAGCCTAACAAATTAGCAGAATTTCTGGCACAGAGAATTTCTGGCATGGAGACCATTTTGCAGGGGGTCATACAGGTTGGAAAGGCCAGAGGAAACCCACGCTCCAATGCTCCCTTGAACCTGGCAGCACTTAGGACTAGTTGTAGGCAACTCAGTGAAATCCTATCTCTAAATAAAATACAGAATAGGAGTAAAAATGTTTACTCCTCACACTTCAGATAGAGCCCTAATATCCATAGTATACAAAGAACTCAAAAAATTAAACAATAAGAAAACAAATAACCCAATAACAAATGGGCCAAGGACAACAGACACTTATCAGAGAAGGATATAGAATTAATCAACAAATACACGATAAAAAAGCTCACCATCTCTAGCAATCAGAGAAATGCAAATTAAAACCACTCTAAGATACCATCTCACTCCAGTAAGAATGGCAGCCATTATGAAGTCAACCAACAACAAGTGCTGGTGAGGATGTGGGGAAAAGGGTACACTTATATGTTGCTGGTGGAACTGCAAATTGGTACAGCCCATCTAGAAAGCAGTATGGAGATTCCTTGGAAAGCTGCGAATGGAACCACCGTTCAACCCCGCTTATTCCCCTTCTTGGATTATTCCCCAAAGACCTAAAAACAGCATACTATAGGAATACAGCTATATCAATGTTCATAGCAGCACAATTCACAATAGCTAGAATGTGGAACCAACCTAGATGCCCATCAACAGATGAATGGATTAAAAAAAAGTGGCATTTATACACAATGGAATATTACTCAGCACTAAAAAATGACAAAATCATGGCATTTGCAGGGAAATGGATGGCATTAGAGCAGATTATGCTAAGTGAAGCTAGCCAATCCCTAAAAAACAAATGCTGAATGTCTTCTTTGATATAAGGAGGGCAACTCAAAACAGAGCAGGGAGGAAGAGCATGAGAAGAAGATTACCCTTAAACAGGGACGAGAGGTGGGAGAGAATGGGAGAGAGAAGGGTAATTGCATGGAAATGGAAGGAGACCCTCATCGTTATACAAAATTACATATAAGAGGATATGAGGGAAAAGGGAAAAAAGAGAGAGAAATGAATTACAGTAGATGGGGTAGAGAGAGGTGATGGGATAGGAAGGGAGGGGAGGGGGGATAGGAAGAGGATAGGAAAGCCAGCAGAATACAACAAACACTAGTATGGAAGTATGTATAAACATGGATGTGTAACCAATATGAATCTGCAATCTGTACACGTGGTAAAAATAGGAGATCATAACCCACTTGAATCAAATGTATGAAATATGGTATGTCGAGAGCATTGTAACATTTTGAACAACCAATAAAAAAAAAACACAGAATAGGGCTGGCGATGTGGCTCAGTGGTCAGGTGCCCCCAAATTCAATCCCTGGTAATCCCCCTCACCCCAAACACACACAAAGAAAGGGTATTGGCTGGGAGATCTCAAAGGCAGGTACTTTCATTCACAGAGAGATCATTGTGATTTTTCCTGTTACAGCAACAGATTCACATTCTTCGTGCTGGCTTAGTAGGTTAACCACAGAGTTTGACTGAATATGTGCAGTTTGAAAACAACTTGTATGAGAAGCAATGTATCACAAGAGGCAGAGGGATCCAAAGGAAGGTTCTTACAAAGATTACAGAGTGTCGGGAATTGTTCCCTATAGCATTACCAGGTTTATATTATTTATTTGAAAGCATCAGGGCCAGTGCTCATTGTGGTCAAATATATGTAGTTTGAAAATGGCTTGTAGGTCTCCATATATGTGCTCCCATAGCCTCCAGTGAGCACTCTAGGGAAAAGAGTAAGCAGAGAATCATTAGTAGGTGGTACCTGGGTTTTGTAGTCTAATGTAATCAAACACTTAAATTTTTTCTAAGTTTTTAAATATTTTTACCCTTTAAATTTAATTAATTAGCTTATTTATTTTATAGTTCTGGAAAAAGAACACAGAGTCATTCTATAATAAAGTTACATCTGCAGGCCTTGCATATTTTTAGCTTTGAGGCCATCTCACTAAGTTGCTGGTACTTGCCTTCAACCTGGAATCCTCTTGCCTCTGTCTCTTGAGTCACTTGGAATTAAATGCATGTACCAATGAGTCCAGACAAGTTTTGAACTTTAAAGGAAACAACAAATGTTTGTCCTTAAAGTACATTGAGGAAGCTATTAGTATTACTAAAAATGTGCCATGGGTATAAGAGTTAGAATGACAGTTCTGATTGGTGGAAAGAAGCACATTAGTATATCTGCATCAGCTTCACTTTGATCATGATTTGTACATGCACAATATAACCAGGTAGAACTCCAAGGGGGTGGAATAGAAGGTACAAATAAAGAAATATTTCCACCCCTTGCCCTAGACATAGGTCTGACCTGCTGAGAAGTCCTATGGTAAAGCAACTTGCCAGAGAGGCACAGCCTAGGGGAAGTCAGGAAATCCTAAACACCTCACAGTTTTTACAGATCACAGGGCATTGCATGCACACAGAATGCCACATGGCTCAGGGGAAATTTTCTTGGCAAATCAGAGGAGACGATTTCCAGTCGATGTGGGAGAACTAGAGTCTTGTCAGAAACCTAGGAATCTAACCCTCCTTTTAAGCACAGGTGTGAAGGGAAGGGAAGGTATAACAGTAGGAATTTTAAGGCCCCCCAAATCCCACGTGTGTGTGGTTCCTATGATGTTGTTGTTGCATGATCTTACCTGGGAGGTGGAGCTCCACAGTTCAGGGTGTTCAGGAAAGCTGCAACAGTTCACTAAAGCTACCTTGCATTCAAGTGCATATTTAGACACTTTTCTGCTCCTTGTAGTGGCCTTGGCTAAGGCAGAGACCAGCAAAGGTACTGAGGGTGTTAGGTGATGCCACACTTTGTCATGAGCATCAACCATGATCTTCTGCCGATGATAGAACCAAGCCCGACTCACTGTTACCCTGAATACTATGCCTCCAGAACTTAGCATGCAGTCTAGGCTTTATTCTTCTTGTTGTGCTGTGTCTTAGATCTAGCAGTTCAAGAGGCACCGGTCTCTTCGTACAGCCCCTGAGCACCAGCTGACAATTAATGACCTTTCCTAGATTGGCTAGGTAATTTAATGCCCCAAGTTAGGGCCCAAAGAACCTTAATAATTGTAATTCTGGGACAGCAGTATGGATGCAAGTTTCCACACAAGGACATGTCACCGCTGGCCAACAGCCTGCAGCCAAGCCAAGTTCACAACTTCAGAGAAACTCTTCTGCTCCTCCCAAGAATTCATTCCTCTTTATTCTGACAGCAATTGTCTAATATGTCCTGACACTGATGCTGTTATATCCTGGTCATCACCAATTCCTATGGAAAAAAGTGTACTTCAGCTTAACCTGATTTTCCCAGGAACTTGCTCAAGACAGCATCTCTTCATCTAGCATATGGTTCCCAAACTGTGCTAATCAAATTCCTTTTAAGTTTGTCCAGAGTAGCATTATTAATCCAATGTGCCAATATTGGACCAAGAGAACACTCAGGAATGTGACTTTCTGGGGCCCCAGAATGGGTGCTGGTTTCCACTCTTACATGGTTCCCAGCCCAACCTGGGGCCAAGTCAAGGACACTTCCTCAGAGAAAAAATTCCCTCTTCCACCCCGAATTTCCTGCTCCCTATTCTGCCATGAATTATTTCAGAAAGCCTGAAACCAGAAATCTTAAATCCCAGCTGTCCTCAATTTCTGTGGGAAACATTCTATTTAGCTTACCATCCTTCTAATAGTAATTAAGGCAGAGAAAACTTCTCAGTTCATCCCCTGGCTCCCATCTGTGACCAATACAGCTCTGAAGTCCTGACGGGGGGGGGGGATTATTCCAGTAAGCAATTCATAGGCCAGAACAACCCTGAGTGATGTGACTTTCCAAGTCCTCATCCTGGGTGCACTTATCCATCCATATGAACTTCATACCCAGACCCAAACTTGGGACCAATGACATCCAATGACCAGGAGAACTTAGGCTTCTTTTAGGGTGTTCTTCCTCTGTTTTTGTAACAAGAATATCCTCAGTTTGTGTGTAAAAGGCAAGTTTTTATCCTGATTCACCTACTTTAAAAGAAAATTTATCTCAACTTTAGAAAACTGATCCTAGAGTTATCACAGGTAAAGTACTTTTATGGGGGTCCTGATACCCACCTGTGACCAATCTTCTAAGTCTTGTTAGGGTAAGCATAGTTCTAATGTTCATGTTTGGGCCATAAGAACCTACAGGAATGTGCCTTTGTAATTTGTTACTAGTAGAAACAGATCTCCCTGTATGCAACTTTTACATGTCACCACAAATATTTGACCTATCCAAGCACCCTCACTAATATAAATATTTCTTATATTTCCAGGAATTTCTTTATCCCTCTTCATCCCATAAATGGCCTCAGGTTGCCAGCAGCTGGCTCAGTTGGAGAGTGAGTATCACCTGCTTCTGTGGCAAAAATTTTACTTCCATTTTTTCTGCTTCTCCTAGTAGTTGGGATGCAGTAAGGTTCTTCATCCAGTCCTTGGATATTCAGCTATGAATAATAGATCTCCTTATAAAACTGGCTAGGAGAAGAGAAGGTAATTCACAAGTCCAAAAGATGTGCCAGAAGAATCCACGGAACTCCTCATAAACCTGGCTTTATAAGACATCAGACTTATTGCAGGTTTTCATACATGAGCACATCACAGCCCATTCATAATCTGTAGTCAATCCAAGACTGTCCCCTGATAGAAAGTGTTGTTCTCTGCCTAGGAATTACTTCCTCACTCTTATGCCAGAAGTCACCTCAGACTATCAGAGACTGGCACTCTTATAGCATTGGTGTATGCTATTTCTTTAGAAAAACTTTGACTTCTATTTACCCTTCATTTTCTTTATATCCAGCACCTGGATCCCACTTGCAATCAATTCATCACTTCCTAAGTATGACTATGGGAGGAGAATTTCACTGAGCCAAGTTTGGGACCAAGGAAACCTCAGGAATGTGGATTTCTGGGGTCAAATCCTAGTTTCAGGGATCCAGATCTGCATGCATCACAGGCCATCACCAAAATGAGGCCAAGCAACTCCCATTTCTGTGGAGAATATTTTCTCCTCATTCTTGGAAATTATTTCTCATTATTCCTTCAAGAAAGGTATTCAGATGGCCTGAAAATGGCAAGTTTGCATTCTCAATTTTTTTTCTACTTTTTAGTGAATCCTTTATCTCATTTTTTTTTCTAAGCTGCATGTAGGGTTATCACAGGCAAGTCCCTTCATGTGTCTGCTGGCTCCCTACATGTGACCAAACTCTCCCCTTCTAACTCTGTCGAAGAAGGGGTTATTGCAATATTTACATTTGGGCCAAAAGAAACCTCAGGAATGTGACTGGGATCCCATTCTGGGATCAGGAGTCTAAGCATGTGCATTATGTATCCTGCCTCCAACTTTTGGCCTAGACATGTTTGTTCAAATGTTTCTCCTATTTCCAGGAATTTCTTTACAGCTCTTTCTACCATAAATTGAGTCAAGTTGCCTACCATTGGAACACTGAATTCTGAGTGTCTCCAGATTCTTCTCCTAATGGTTTGAGTGAGACAAGTCTCTTCATTTAGCTCCTAGAACCCCAGCTGAGAATAATCAAACTGTCCTTTGCCTGTCCAGGAGAGTGTAACTCCTATTTCCAAAGGTTAGGCCAGCAGTGCCCTCATGAGTGAGGCTTTCTGGGACATCAAAAATCATATAGGTTTCCATGAATGTGCATTTCACGATCCATTCAGAGCCTGGAGCTGAGCTATGAACACCACCTCAAAAAAGATTTATTACTCAGCCATAAAGAAGAATAATTTATGACTTTTACTGGTAAATGAAAGGATCTAGAGAATATCATGCTAAGTGAAATAAGTCAATCTCTCAAAAGCAAAGGTTGAATGGTCTCTCTGATATGTGGATGCTAACACACAACAAGAGGAGAAGATAGAGGTTCAGTGGATTAGACAATGAATATTGAAGGGAAAAGACGGGGATAGAAATAGGAAAGACAGTGGAATGAATCTGACATAAGTTTCTTATGTACATATATAAATCCACCACAGTAAAATCTCAACATTGTGTACATTCACAAGACTGGGATACTATTTAGAAAGAATAACTCCATCTTTGAATAACTGTGTCAAAAGAGACTCTACCGTCATGTATAACTAAAAAGACAATGTGTGTATGTATATATACATACATACACACATTTATGTACATAAAAAGAATCAGGACTAGTGTTCTATAGTATATTAGGGTGACTATTATTAACAAACATTATTATTTATTTTGTGAAAAATGAGGACACAGGAGTATAAATGTTTTAAACACAAAGAAATGATAAATGTTTGAGAAGGATACTTATTATCCTGAGTACGTCACTGCAAATTGTATTCATTGATTGAAATATAACAGTGTACCCCATAGATGTAGACAATTATAATGTGTCAATTGGAAAAGAGAAAGAGACCCTTAAAAGCTAGCTAGCCCCTTCCACCACCAGGATGAAGAGAGAAGGCACTGACTACAAAGAACAGGCCTAAGACAGACAATGTAAATGACAGAAACTTGATCATGAACTCTCCATCCTTCAGAACTATAAGAAATAACTGATTATTATTTATAAGGCAAAGAATAATACAAAGTGAATGTCTGAATATAGCACAATGGATTGTAATTTTATATATAGCTAAAATGTATCAATTAAAAAATGAATAAATTGAATGAAGACCACTAGAGTAGAGAAAGGAGATTGGGGGAGGGAGAAGGGAAGAAAAAAAGGCATAATATGCAAATTTCAATGGCAAAAACTGTGTTATACACATTTATGAATGTCAGGATGAATCCCTACCATTATGTATACAATGTACTAAAAAAAACTCATAGTAAAATATCATAATAAAAAGAGTTATTCTAATACTAGGTATTTTCTTTACCATCTTCTAGCAGTAATGGTTTCAGACTGCCTAAAACTGGCACACTTAAATCCTGTGTGTCTACTATTTCTGTGGAAAAATATTTACTTTACCCTGTCCTGCTTCTCTAGCAGTACAACAAGGGCCATTTTTTTCAGCCCTTGACTCCTCAGAGATGATCAATAAATCTCATAAATGTGGCCAGGGAGAATTATTACAATGCACTAATGCACTAAAATTGGGTCATAAGAACCCTCAGAAATGCATCAGTCTGAGAAATGGGGGTGCAGTTTTCCACACATGGAAAACTTCACATAGCAGCCATAACCTGAGATCAAGCCAAGGAAACCACCTGTGAGAAACATTTCTCCTCCTCCCAGGGACTTCTGATTGCAGCCTACCTGACCTATTCTCAATTCCTACAACTTTCTGTGGTAGACATCCCATGTGACTGGCATCTCTTTATCTGAAGCTTTGGGTTTCTGCTCACTTCTTTGCTCATCATTCTCTGAGAGGCAGTCCACAGAGACTCTGACCCTGCTACACTTTGCCTGCTCTCTCAGGCCTTCTTTTGAAACAACATAAATACAATAAGCAGTGGAACCCTCCATGACACCCTAACTCCAAAATCATGCAATCCTTCAGAATCAGCATCTTGTGATTGATGCCAAGATCTAAAATCATGTCAAGCAAAGCCTCCTGGGGATCACAGCTGTAGCAATATCTGAGTGCCCAGGTAACTGATCATGGTGAAACAAATTCCTAGAGTTCTCTATGCAGGAAGAGTGCCCCACTGGTGTATTCTCAAAGAAAATTTTACTTTTACACCCTTGATCCTGATATGAGTGTGGTTTTGATATTTCCTGGGATGTCATCAAGTCATCTTTTCTATTGTTTCTGGGGAAGGTTATTGTTGTAATCTCTTTGCCATACTTTCCTTAACCCCAATTTTAGTCACTTTTTGCCAAACTTCTGAGTTTTTAATTGTTTTTCTCTGCTTTCAGCTTATTATCACAGAAAACTTGACCAAATACTGCTAGAAATATCCATGATATACCCTGAATGCTATGCTATCTTGAAATTTCTACCTCCAGATAATTTAGTTCATTCAGCCTCAGAAAGTTTTGGGATATTGGCAAAATGAAGACAACTTCTTTACCAGAATGTAACACAAATGGCCTCTAGTCCAATTTCTAATAGAGTCCTCCTTTTCCTCTAAACCTCATGAGTATCATTTTTAGTGTCGACTGTCTTTTGACATTCTGGTCTTCTGAGTTTCCTCCAGAATTACCCATTAAACTCTGCTTAAAACAATCTAAGATTTTTCCTTCTTGTATCTGTAAACTTTCCAAACTTCTTCCCTCATACTTAGCAATGGAGGGGAAAACATTGCTTGGCATTACCATTCCTTGCCTTGTCTTTATTAATATGACTTGGTCATAAAGGGAAAGCCAAGCCTTGACTATCCTTGCCTTTTGTTGCCTTGCCTTGCCTTGCCTTGCCTTGCCTTGCCATGGATTGACTATAGAGTGAGGCTTGAGTTGTTTTGCCTTACTTTGCTTTGTATCACAATTCTTGGCTAAAGATTGAAAGGCCAGTTACTATGGCTTGTCTTTACTTAGAATACATTGCTTGGCTATTGAGAAGAAGCGAAACCTTTCCTTTCCATGTTTTGACTATCATGGGGAAACCGAGTATTGCCTTGTTGCTTTGCTGTAACTTGCCTTGCCTTTCCATAGGTTGAGCATAGTGGGAATGCATTGTGTATCTGGTTTCCCTTGATTTCAATAGTTTACCTATTGGGGAAAAGCAAGGAAGTCAAGGCAGCTTTGCTTGCTGGCATATTGATAAGCTAGGCCAATCTAAGCCAATCCAATCCAAACTTTGTCTTATTTGGCCTTACCACATCATGGCTTGGCTATTAGTGGAAGCTAGACCTAGCTCATTCCTGTAGGTACTTGCCTTGAATTTCCATGATTTGAATATACAGAGGAAGCAAAACATGGTCTTTCTGTGCCTTGTCTTGGCTTGCATTGCTATGCCTTGGCTCTCAAGACGAATCCAAGAATGGCCTCTACTACCTTTGTTTTGCTATGCCTTGCCTAACCTCGTCATGGTTTGGCTATCAAGGAGAAGGCCAGTTTTGTCTTACCTTGCCCTGTCTTGACTCCCATGGCTTGGCTTCTAGGAGAAACCAAGCCAAACCAGGCTGAGCCATGTTTTTCCTTCCCTCTCTTGCTTGTCTGCCTGGCCTTGCCTTGCTTTGACTTTCATAGATTGTCTATTTAGGAGAAACCAAGAAAGTCTAGCTAAGCCATGCCTTTTATTGCCTTGCCTTGACATGGATTGCCTATTGAGAAAAAGCCAGGTCAAGCCAATTCAAGACATGCCTTCAAGTTTTCTTTGCCTTGCCTATCCAGATATAAACATACCACAAGAAATGAAGATGTGCCAATCCAAGACTTGCCTTGCTTATGTTATGGTGCCTGGAGGTGATGTAGTTATTGAGCAAAAGGCAAGCAGTACCTTGCCTTCCTTTGATATATGTTGCCTTGCCCTGCTGTGTCCTGACTATCAAGTGGAAGTCAGACTTTATTTTGCCTTGCTTTGCCTTGGGTTGTCTTACTTTGCCATGACATGGCCACTGAGAGGAAGCCAAACTAGGCCAAACTTTGCTTTGCCTTGTATTACATTGCCTTTCCATGCCTTGGCTATTAGTTATTAGCCAAGTCAAGGCAATCACAGCAAAGTCTTCTCTTGCCTCCCTTAATTTATCTTACCTTTTCATATTTTGGCTATTTATAATCCAATTTAGATCAAACCAAGTTGTTGTGCCTTGTCTCCTCTTGCCTTTCTATGGCCTGATATGAAGAGAAGCCAAGCTAATTCTAGCCAAGTCAAGGCATGCCTTGCCTTACCTTGCCTAGCTGTACATTTACATGGCTTTACTTGGCTTTACTTTATTTTACTATAAAGAAGACAAGTACACTAAAGCTATGAAAAGCCAAGCCTTGACATGCTTTGCCTTGCCTTGGCTATCAAATCAAAGCTAGGTTTGCTTTGCCTTTATTTGAAATGCCTTGCCTTGACTTCCCTTTCATTTCCTTGTTTTGCCATTGCTTGGCTATTGGAGGTAAGCCAACATTTTTTTAGCTTTGACTTGACTAGTCTAGCCTTGCTATAGAGGGGAAGCCTTTCCTTCTTTTTCAAAGGTTTTGGTATCAACTATAAGTCAAGCATTGCCTTTATTTAACTTATTTTATGTCACCATGGCATGGGTAATGAGAAGTATTCAAACCTTGTCTAGTCCTGACTTACCTTGATTTTTATTGTCTTGCTATTCATTGCCTTGTCATCATATGTCTCTGGAGAAGCTAAGCTATGTCCAGTTTAGCCCAGCCCAGCCCAGACCAGCCAAGTATTCCTTTACCTTGTTTTGCTTTGCCTTGTTTTTCATTGCCTGGTCATGGTGTGACTCAAGGAGAAGCCAAGCCAAGCCTAGTTACACCCAATCAAACCAAGCCCAGTCATCCATTGCCTTGTCTTCCCTTGCCCTCCTTTGCCTTGCCATGTTTTTGCTATTCCAGAAAAGCCCAGACAAGCCAATCCAAGGCTTGTCTAATTTGCCTGACTTACACAGATGCCTATCCTGTCCCAGCTAATGCCTTTGTTGCTCAGGGACTCCAGCTTGTGCAAATTTTACAGAATTCAGACCTCCCCTAGATGGCACTCCACTGGAAAGAAGGACTGGAAGGGTCAAAAGTTGACAGGCCTCACACAAACTCTCCTGAGGGGTTTCAGGGATTAATCCACCTAAACTGGGGGCAAGGCACCTGACAAGTACATCCTTGAGATACCTGTAACACACCACTCTCCTCTGACCTAGAGCTTGTTCTTAATGAATGGTGAGGTGGATTTGTGTTCCTACTTCCTGAACCTCTCTAGGGCTCAGTCATCTTTTCCCTTTAAGAGCAGTGTCTTGGTTTCTAGGCTCCCTCATCTTTGCTCAAGAGACCCAGGTATTAAAATTTCCAAAAGCTTTTCATAAGAGACAGGAAACTATACATAGAGGGAGGATACAGAGATAATTTTTTACAAGCTGCTCATATGGAAATAAAGAAATTTTGTTTCATGGGAGTACAACCTTCAAATTTTTCCTAAGGGCACCTTAAATTCTGACCTCATTACCCCTGGATATGTGCAATTTTAGAGTGGCTTATAGGAACAAGAGTGAAATGAAAGTATCAAGTAGGTTACAGATTCAAACCGAATTCACATATTAGTCCTATTTGAATTGAATTCTGCTGCAGCACAGGCTTCAGTTTTTTCCCAGGGGCTTCGTAGTCAATCAGGCCCAACCAGGCCCAATGTCTGGATTTGGAAAAGCTAGAATGAGCAGGAGGGAAATGGTACATAGAAAGCTTCTTCATACTGAATCAATCCAAATTCTTTATTTTGACATTTGGAGTCATCCCAATGTTCCCATACATCTTTAGGACCCTTTAGGTCCAGGACTCAGATTTGATGCCTATGTGCAATTTGTAAACTGCTTTTTATAGAAGCCAGGGAACTTTATTTGGAGGGAGTCTTCAGATGAAATTTATTCATAAAGCTCAAGGGGGCATTAAGGAATTGTCTTTCAACACCCTACATCATGCGCGTTCATCCTAAGTGCAATTTTTTAGTCAGCTTTTCTTTTCTGCTGTGATTAAAAGACCTGACAAGAACAGTTTTAGGTGGAAAAGTTTACCTGGTGGCTCACAGTTTCAGAAGTCACAGTTTAAAGAGAGCTGGCTCCATTCCTGGGGGCTCAAAGTGAAGCAGAATACCATGTAAGAGGTATGTGGTGAAGGAAAGCACATCAGGACATGCCCACCAGGAAGCAAAAAGAGAACTCTTCTCAATGTGGACAAAATATATAACCTAAATGCATGCCCCCAGGTACCCACCTATTTTAATCACACACCACCTGCCTACTGTTACCTTTCAGTAAATACCCATCAAGAGATTAATTTATGGAACAGGTTAAGGTTCTAATAATCCAATCATTTCACCTCTAAACTCTCAGGCATTTTCTCATACATGATCTTTTGGAGGATACCAAAATCTAAACCATAACAGTACTGCAAAAATCCTGAACTCAATACAGCTAAATATCTGCATTTTGAAAACAGGTTATAAAAACAGGAGTGAAATAAATGTGTCATGTATCTTCCAGAAGCCAATTCAAATGAAACCATGAAAGAGTCTTGCAGAATTGACTCCTGCTGCCACACAGGCTTCACTAATTACACTGCTCAACAGGGCCATGTATCTGCCTTTAGAAAAAAGCTAGAAAAATCAGGAGGGAAGTGGGAAGTAGAGAAAATCTCACAATGAAGAATCAAACTGAATTCTTAATTCTGACATTTGAAGTCAACCCTTGTTTTAAGTTTAATGTTTCCAATAATATCTGTGGCCCATTAGGCACAGGACTCAGATTTGAAGCTATGAGCATTTTGTGATTCATTTTTATAGAAGACACAAGAGTGTACTTAGAGGGAGTTTGGAGAGATAATTACTGTCATGACACTCAAGTGGATTAAGAAATTGTCTTTCATGGCAAATAAACAAAAAAAATTAAACAAAAAGACATTTACATTTATCTTAAGAATACCATAAGACCTGAGCAAAATACAGCCAAATATGTGCATTGTGAAAACAGCTTATAGGAATAAGAGTGAAATGAAAGTGTCAGGAAAATTTTAGAAGCAGGTTCAAACTTAATTCACAAATGGGTCATACTGAATAGACTCCTGCTGCGAGACAGGCTTTATTTTCTTCCTAGGGGATGCCTAGTTAAAATGCTCATCAGATCTAATATCCAGATGTGAAAAAACTAGAATGAGCAAGTGAAAAATGGTACATGTAGAAAGCTTCACATTGCAGCATCAAACTGAATTTTCAGTTCTGGCATTCAGAGTCACTCAGAACTATTCTATACACCAGAATATGAGAATTTTGAAAATGCCTCATACAGGTAGGAATGAATCGCAATTAGGAGGCAGTTTTCTCCATGCCAAAGCAACTGAATTCCCAAAGGGGACTTACTGAATTCATTACTTTTTCTATAGCAGATTTATCTTTCTCACCAGGGGTTTAATAAGTACATTGCTCCACAGCACTGAGTATCCACATCAAAAACTAGTAGAATGAGCAAGAGTAAAATGTTACATATAGAAATCAACACAATGTGTGATCAAACCGAATTTTCAATTCTGGCATTAGGAGTCGATCCTTGATGAACTACAATATGCCATAGTTCTCTATAGCCCCAGGTCTCAGATTTGAAGTCTAGGTGCAATCTGTACATTTCACTTCATAGAAGATGGGAATTGGTAATGGTAGAGAGTAATCCAATTTAATTTCTTACATAATGCACAAGGGAGTATTAAGAAAAAAGTATTTTAAGTCAGTACTGAGTTCACCTGCATTTCCAAAGCATCTTCAGGCTTTTCTCAATGTATCTGAACACCTGAGTTTTGAAAATACCTAATAGGGATAGGAGTAAACTGCAAGTGGCAGGCTGTTACTGTGAAATATTATTCCTTAATGCCCCTTTGTGCATGAGATTAAAAAATGTATCTACTAACTTCCTACAACTATTGTTTTCCATCTCCCACATAAGCAACTTACAAATTACACATATACTTCAAATACGAGAAGAGGTTCTAAAAGACCACAGTGAGTTATGGCAATACTGTAGTTCATTAAGAAAGGACTCCCAAATCCAGAGTTGAACATTAAGTTTTATCATGCATTTTGAAGCTCTGTACATGTACTGTTTCACTCCTGCTCATTCTAACAGTTTTCCTAATGCAGATATTGTTTGCTGGGGAACATAGCACCTATTATGCCCATGGGAAGAAAATGAAACTGCTGTTGCAGCAGTAATTAAAGGTAAAAATCATTTGAGAATTAAGTCTGTATCATTTTTTTGCAAACTATCTGCCACTTACAATTCTGACTTACTGCTATAAGGAGTTTTCAAAATGCACATACTTGTCTGTATATGTGCAGATACCTTGAGAACAATTGTAAAGTTTTGCTACTGTGAAACAGTATACTTTAATGCTCTCTTGAGCATTAAGAAAGAAATTGCATCTCCTAATTCCCTACCAATACTATTTTCCCATATAATACCAAAGGCAGTTAAGAAATTGCACATAGATTTCAAATCTGAGACCTGGACTAAGGGCCTCAGTAAGGCATGCCCACATTTTGGTCCATGAAGGAATAACTCATAATGTCAGTGTTGAGAATCAGGTTTGATCATGATTGTGAAGCTTTCTACATGTATTCTTGCTCTTTCTTGCAGTTCTCCTAATGCACATATTGGATACTATGGAGCAATATAACAATTAAGTCACTGGGAGGAAATTGAAATTGCTGTTGCTGCAGCAGTAAGTTCAATAAGAACTCTTGGTATTCACCATCAACCATCAGTTGCATCAGTTTGCATCAACCTTTGGAAATCACCAGCCATTTGCAATTCATTTCTAATTCTCTAAGTTTTCAAATTGCATACTATTCATCTGTATTGTACTTAAACCCAAAGATATGCTGAGGAAAAATGTGAAGAGAGGGTGCTGCTTTTAAATACAATTCCTTAATGTCCTTCCTCCTGAGAATTAAGAAATTACATCTATTAACTCTCTACCACTACCAGTTTCTATCTTCTAATAAAAGCAGTTTGCAAATTTCACCAAGACTTGAAATCTGAGACTAGAGCCTAAAAGGCCTCAGGGAGGTATTACAACAATATAGTTCATCAAAGAATAACTTCCAATGTCACAAAAGAGAATTCACTTTGATGATTCTTTTTTTTCTTCATTTTTTCCTACTCCCCACAAAAGTATGTTGGCTGGGCTATTGCATTATACAATTGCCTTCATAAGATTGTACATGGTGGTAATTCAGGTGCTACCTAGGTTTCTTTACAGCACAAGTTCCTAGAGTGAAATGTAGTATATTTCAGTTTGTAGCAAACAGAGTCACAGCATTAGTCAGCTTTAAGTTCACATTTTAGATTTTTTTCCTGAGGTATGAATATCTCTATGAAATAAAAATGAACCATCTTTGAGGTACTGAACTCCTAACACAAGGATAAAAAAAATGTGCCACCACTTTAAACCTCCTACAGACCTTCCTTATGGAATAGGTACCCCAAAAGATACAGTGCCCATGCAGTCTGAAACCAGGCACCTGGCTGTGTCCCAGAAACCAAGTGATGGGTATGCTTTTCCTTCTTTGTAGAAAGTTATTTCAGCAAATTTTTAATACCAAGCATTAACTTAGTAGAAAGGCAGAAATCCAAACTTCCACCTAGAAGGAGTATTTTTTCTTTTCAATTTCATATTAAGAATTTAAAAACAAAGATTGAGTAGAATAGGATGGTTGTATAAATTAGCAATAGTTATAGTTTCTCTATAACCAGCAGAAATTAGCAATACAGTCTCTTCCTTCATGTTTCCTTTTTTGTTGTTGTTGTTATTGTTTTTGAACCCTGGCACAAAGAAAAGACTACTAACTTTCGTTTTAAATCAAAGTAAAGCAAGCTTGTATTTGTGTACACAAAGGCTGGCCAGCAACCATCTCACCCAAAACCCCAGGCTAGAGATCAGTACCCCAGCTCTCCAGGAACACAGTTTAATAGCACAAAAAGTTGCAAAGGGGAGTGACTTGAGAACTTACAAATAACAGGATTTTGACAAGCATAATACAAAGGCAGATAACAGGTTAATGATGTATGTGGCATGATATTTGAAGGTAGGGAGTAAATTCAGATCCCAACATTAGAATTTATGAGGCACTGCTGAGATTTCAGAGAGGGTTGTTATCTGGTCAGGGGGAGGCAGGATTTATGAGGTTCCACTAAGGTTTAAGAGAGGGTTGTTATCTGGTCAGAGAAATCCAGGCATGGGTGAGTTCAAGGCATGGGCAGGAATTCCAAAAAAGTTTAGAAATCATAATAATTTATTGTCAAACAGAAATTAACATTTCATGACTTTGTGATGAGATGGCTCCCAATCTTAAAATGGAATTAGGCTGGGTTCATCAATCTGGGTGCCAAACAATTCATGTAGCATTCATAAAAAAGTGGCTTAATACTATATTGTAAATTCATTGTAAATGCGTGTACTTCATGATAAAATTTATAAGTAGATGTCCCAAAAGAGAAAACTGACAAATTATCCCCACTCATTTTAAAGGTTTTTCATGCTTTTAAGTGTTAGTATTCACAAACCTCCTTTTAAATAAAACTTCCCATAATACATTCATAATTCTTTAATTCATATTTTAATTTTCATACAAAGCATCATTTTTTTCTGAAATAACTGTAGGTGTGAAATCTATTTAACTATTCACGACATTGATTCATTAATTAATTTTATTCAGCAAAGAATTGTAATTGCCCACTATTCTCTTCAGCCTGTCATTATGGGAAAATTCAATGAAAAGCATAGACTTTTCTTATTACATGCTTTTTTTTTTCCTGGAAGCACAGACTGCTTTTTAGTGTAAAATACTGAGCTCCTACACTTTCTCCATTCTTTTGTCTTGTAGTAGCACCCCTTTCTCCACAGAAAAGTCTTAACTGGGGTTTTCCAGAAATCTTCACCTTGGCTGATTTTGGAACTGTCAGCAAAAGAGTGTTTACAAAGGGTTCAATGTAGATAAACTCCCTATTTTCATGTTGCCCTGTTTTATTTGGGAAGAAATCAGCACTCCAGGTGCTGGACACACCCATACTAGTTTTTCACAAAATTTATCCAGTATAGTAGTTTGTAGAAATGTGTAAACAAGTCCTCTGGCTTTGATCTAGGCTTCACAGAGATGTCTACATTTTTAAGATAATTTACCCACTGGGCTCCATGGTACCAGCTGGCAGGGGGAAGAAAGAAAGGGGAGAAGAAGCTTTCCCCTTCTCAGGTGTTGTCCTTGAAGAGTTAACTTGCCCAAAACACTGAAAGAAAACGCTGCTTTTATGTGAACTTCTGCAGACTGTGAATTTCTGAGCCCCTCCGCTTACATGCTGGGTATAAAACTCTGAAATTCCCTGAACTCGGGGTTCAGGGGATTGATTGATTAAAAGCTGTGCCCTCTGAACCTGGCTGCAGCCAAATAAAACTGTTTCCTGTTATCTTCGGTACCTTGCCTTGGCTGTCCCTACAACAGTCTCTTCTTAGCTTTACTCTCTCTTCCATATCCCACTTGAATTTCATGTTTATTAGGATAAACTCTCCCTTCCAGATAACTTCATGTTTCTTTTAAAGAATATTTTTAGTGCATTATAGTTACAAATGACTGTAATTTTGTCTATTTTGATATAATTATAAAATACAGATTATAATTTCTGCCACTTCAATCCCTAGATTTCCTCCTTTAGTTTCCCTCCTCCCCCTCCTTGTTCCCTTTCCTCTATTCTAATAGACTTTCTTCTATTAGTACATTTTTAAAATGTAGTGCATCATAGACATACAGAAAGACAAAATTCACTGTGCTTTATTCATACATGTACATAATTGAGTTTGGTTAGTTTCATTCTACTGTCCATCCCCTTTTTTGTCCCTCTTCCCTTCCCCTCAGTGCCCTTCCTCTACTTCACAGATACCTTCTATTTTCATGGGATTCTCCCCCTTTCCCCTTATTTTTGTCTAGCATCCACAGGAGAGAAAAATTTTGACCCTTGGCTTTCTGGGTCTCTTATTTCCCTTAGAATTGTGTTCTCTAGTTCCATGAATTTTCCACCAAATGCCATAATTTCATTCTTCTGTATGATTCAGTTAAAGTACTTTGTGCATATGCAGATTTTCTTTACCCAATCATTTGGGTATGTGAATTTGTTTCATATTTTGGCCATAACAAATTGTGCTGCTCTAAACACTAATGTGGCTGTTAGTGCTGATTTTAGCTCTTTGACTATATACCAAGGAGTGGAATGGCTGGATTATATGGAGATTTCATTCAGTTTTCTGAGAGATCTCCATAGTTTTCCAGAATGCTTGTACTAATTTGCAGTCTCCTAAAACAGACATAAGTGAACTTTTTCCTCATATCCTTGCCAGTGTTGGTTAATAGTTTTATTATTGATAATTGCCATTGTGACTGGACTGAGATGAAATATTCATGCAGTTTTTATTTGAATTTCCCTGATTGCTAGGGATTTTGAACATATTTGCACATATTGTGTTGGTCATTTCTATTTTTTTTCCAGCAATGGGTGTTTAGTTTTTTTTTCCATTTAATAATTGGGATTTTTCATGTTGCTTTGAGATTTTTATATATTCTGGATATTATTTCCCTATATGAGGAGCAGGTGGCAAGGATTTTTCCCAAGAGAGGCCCTCTCTTCACTCTCATTTTCTTTGATGTGCAGAAGCTTTGGCATTTGCTGCCATTCCACTTGTTGAGACTTGGTTTTATTTTTGTGCTTTAGAGTTGTGTTAAGAAAGCTGATGCTTTTGTCAATGTTGCAGTGTTGGGCTTAGTTTTTTCCTAGCAGTTGCAGAGTTTCTGGTCTACTTCCTAGGTCTTTTATTCATTTGAAGTTGATTACTGTGCAGAGTAAGAGATAGGGATCAAGTTTCACTATTCCACTTACACATATTCGGTTTTAAGAGCATCACTTGTTGAAAAGACTATCTTTTCTCCAACATAGATTTTTAGCACCTTTGTCAAGTATTAAGTGACTGTATCTTTGCATATTTGTGTCTGTATCTTCTCTTGTATTCCATGGTCTTCAGGTTTGTTTCAGTGCCAATGTGATGCATTTTTGTACTAAATTTCTCTTGTGCCACAGCCCGGCTGGCTGGGCAAAATATCCGGGGAGTGACGAATGACTTGTTTACGTTGATGCAGCAGGAGTGGAAGCCGTTTATTGTAGGATAACAGAGGTATTTATACATTTTGTACAGCTTATCTTAATTAGCATAAACTAGATACAGCAGTCAACCAATCAGGAATCTCCACACTTAATGGCTTGCTTTTGTTACTTTACAAACCACTCCCTCTGGCATTTTGCCAGGCGCCATCCAGACTTGTTTACAGACTCTAACATATCCCCCTTTTGTTTAATTTAAATAACGACCATAGTGGTTTTTACACAAACACCATAAATAACCTGCTAGAAACAGAAAGGGAGGATACAAAATGTTACAATTCCAAGCTAATTGATGGCTCCATGCAAGAAGCCCTTGGAAAAATTATACCAGCAATGACACCGTTAGCAAAGATACCGAGTTACAATTTGTTGTAGATTACAGTTTGTTATCTCAGTCCAGGTAAAGCAGTGTCTCAATAGATTAACTCACAGTCCAGGTAAATCACAGTCCAGGTAAGTTCTGCAGGCAGCTAGCTTAAGTTGTAGCAGCAGAAACAGCAACAGCTCCGAAGTCTCCTCCTTGGGTTCTCAGCCGAAGTTTCCTCCAGTTCTCAGCAACATTGTAAATTCTTCCACCTTTGTTTTCACCGGCACTGGGACGAAGGCAGGAACTCTGGATGGCTAAAGAAAATCCTGTAGCATTTCACTAAGAAAACAACCTTTTGAACAATTTAGTACATTATTTCAAGGTTTTCTACATTTGAAATAAGCCTTAATAGTACTCATTACTCATCAGCCTCCAGGTGTGGGAGACCCATTGTAGTTACTTGCCTTGGAAATGATCAAACTTCAGGGAAGCCAGTAGCATCTTCTGCCAGTTGTAGCATCCCGGGCAGGCCCAGATGGCCCTGGGGAGAGTCCCAGACTCAAACTGCTTCCGGGCACAGGGAGCAAAAGCCTGCGAGACTGTGCCTCCAGGTCAGGTCTAGATTTGGGCTCACAGAGGCAATCCGCTCCCCCAGGCAGTGGGGGCAGGGAAGAGCCCGCAACTGCCGCTTGGAAAATTCTTGCTGCACCATGATCGGCTTGGGCAGGTGGCAACTGCCTTGTCCATTCACGCACCCTCCTGTATCGAAAAGTATTCAGTAATAGCCTTTTTTTTTTTTTTAGATGGTTTTGGTCTTGTGATGTTCTTATTTTTTTTTAATTTATTTATTTATTTTTTTTAATTCAAAGCATTACAAAGATTTCAGAATCACATCGGTTACACATCCACATTTTATAGCCTTTTGTTACAACTTTTTTTCTGATAATCCTTCCTCTTCTGAACTTTCTTTTTCTTTCTGACTAGAGTTTCTGGGCTCTATTCTTGGTTCCACTGGGGTGCCTTTTTCTCTTATCAATTTACTTCTCACCCCTTCCGTATTTTCGTCACAAAGACAATACAACATTTCAAGACAAAACAAGACACAAACATACTACATCAATCTTCTCCATTTTCTAAAAATGGCCATTTTTCCTTTCACCCTGTCTGCCTTGGAACGAGCAGATTGTTCCTGTACTATCTATGGACGGGCAGCTTTTTTCATCACTTACCCCCGAGTGTCCCCGGGCTCCCCGTAACGGGCCACCATCTGCCACAGGCCGGCTGCAGCAGAATATCCGGGGGGTGATGAATGACTTGTGTAGATTGATGCAGCAGGAGAGAGAGCCGTTTATTGTAGGATAACAGAGTTATTTATACATTTTGCACAGCTTATCTTAATTAGCATAAACTAGATACAGCAGTCAACCAATCAGGAATCTCCACACTTAATGGCTCGCTTTTGTTACTTTACAAACCACTCCCTCTGGCATTTTGCCAGGCGCCATCCAGACTTGTTTACAGACTCTAACACTCTTGTACAATATGAGATTGAATATTGTGGTATCTCCAGAATTACTCTTTTTTTTTTCTCAGGATTGCTTTGATTGGTCTCTGGGTCTTCATTGTCTAAACAAATTTTAAAACTATTTTTTTTTTCTAATTCTGGCAAGAATGTCATTAACATTTCATGGGGACTACATTAAATCTGTATATTGCTTCAGGTAGTATGGCCATTTTGAGAATATTAATTCTGTCTGTATAAGAACAGGAGAGGTCTTTCCATCCTCTAAGTTCCTCAATTTCTTTCTTCAGTGTTGTATAGTTTTCATTGTTGAAGCCTTTTACCTCCTTGGTTATTTTGATTCTCAAGTATTTATATTTTTTAGGTTATAAGATAATGAGATAATTTCCCCAATTTTCTTTTCACAAATACACAATTAGGGTACAGTAAAGCAATTAGTTTACCTATGTTGATCTTGTATCCTGCTCCTTTACTATTTGTTGATTTGTTTATCAACTCTACAAGTTTTGTTGGGTCTTCCAAATAAAGGATCATGTCATCATCAAAAAGATCATTTTAATCCTTTTTTTCCTATGTGCATACATTGAGTTTTCTTCTCTTGCCTGATTGCTCTGACTAGAATTTCAAGGACTAGGTTGAATAGGAGTGGTGTTTTATTCCTGCTTCTAGAGAAAGCACTTTCTATTTTTGTCCATTTTATATGTTGATTGGGTTTGTCATGCACATCTCTTACATCATTGAGATTATTTCCTTCTATCTCTAGTTTCTCTAGTGTTTTAAAAATTAATGTGTGCAAAAAAATAAAGAAAATAATTGTGCTGGGTGTTTTTAAATTGCTTTTTTGCATCTGTTAATTATGTATTTTTATGTCCTTGAATGTGTTTATTTGGTGAATTACATTTATTGACCTGCGCATATTAAATCAACCTTGCACCCCAAGGATAAAAGATGCTTGATCATGGTGTACTATCTTCTTAATGCGTTGTGGAATGACATTTGCCAATATTTTATTAAATAATTTTACATCATCAGGGATATTGGTCTGAAGTTTTCTTTCATTGTTGTCTTTGTTTTCCGTATCAGGGTGATACTGCCTTCATAGAATAAATTTGGCAGTGTTTCTCTCCTGTTCTGTTTCATCAAGTAATTTGAGGAGGAATGGCAATAGCTCTTCTTTAAAGGTCTGTTAGATCTTGGATGAGAATTCATCTGGTTCTTGATTTTCTTACACTAGGTTTTCTTGATCCTCCCAAATTTCCTCTACACCATAACATCCCTCCTTTTGGTAAACCTTGGCCACTCGAAGGGGAATTCACACAGTAGAAGGGCAGTTTAGAGTCACTAATAAACAAATTTAAATGGAAACTCCATATTGGCTGAACTTCGTTTTTCCTAAGGTACTTTCCAATTATTTGAATAAACTATTTTATACATAGCACCCATGCATGCACAGATAACATTGACATGTTCTGTTGATGACCTATCCTCAAAATTTCTTAAGACATCAGTAGGTTATTTGTCAAAAACTTCCTCTTCATGGATTAGTTCTCAGTTATTTTAACTTTAATTGTAAGCTGTTTTAAATCTGCTCACAAATGCCTGCTTCAGGTGTTAGCCAGAGGTGTGGGCAGAAGGTTCCACAAAACTTGGGGTTCCCACTATCCTCTCTGGCATTTCCCTTCATTTTTCATGAAATGTGGCTATCACTATTTTTTTTTTAGTTTTTCAAGCCAGTCAGAATATAGATTTTTTTGACATGTTGTTAACCCTCCATCCAGGGGCCTGTTCACATGCTAAAAGATGAATAAAGAAGAAACTCTTTCAGTGTTGTGCCATTGTCTTCATCAAGTGTTAAACTTTTACCTCTACCACCTTAATTTGGTCATTCTTTAGTGCCTTTGGGTAGTACTACACTGGTTTCTTTGTATAGAATTTACAGTTGTTGTCTGTGCCTATGTGCTGGGAATAGAAAAAGAGTGTCAGTTACATTTAGAAGTGAACTTCAAAGATCTCTTTTATATTCAAATGGTGTGAAAATCCATAAACTTTTATTTCAAAATTCAATACATATGACACCCAAAACTTCTTGGCACCATCTTATAAAATTGTCATGCCCTGTCCATTGTTCTCTTCCTTCTACTTTCTTTTTTTTTATTTTATTTTCTTAAGAGAGAGTGAGAGAGGAGAGAGAGAGAGAGAGAGAGAGAGAGAGAGAATTTTTAATATTTATTTTTTAGTTATCGGCGGATACAACATCTTTGTTTGTATGTGGTGCTGAGGATCGAACCCGGGCCGCACGCATGCCAGGCAAGCGCGCTACCGCTTGAGCCACATCCCCAGCCCCTTCCTTCTACTTTCTTAATGACATTTTTCCTCACTTAAACCGCTCCTCAATTTTAGTGCAAAGCAGTGTGCTAGATATTCTCATCTCTTGAAACCTATTCATTTAAAATCCAAACCAAATGCAACTGTCACTAAGAACATTCCCCTCACTCCCAATGTGTAGATGTGATTAACTTTCTTCGGCCAGCCTTTAATGCTTTGTTTATCCCAATAACATTTTACTTACTAACACTCTTACTTTTAAACACCACTGGCCTTGCTCCCAATGACATTATAAACTTCACCTTTATGAAATCAAGTATGACTCAGTTTTGCCATGTACCTGCTGCCTCACATATACTTGGTTGAAGCTGAGATCTTGAAAACTATATGGGAAATTTTTGTAGTAGAAAGAAAGGATAAGAAACTCTAGGACACTGACTTTCTATGTATTCTCTTATTTGAATGAGACAGTAGGTGGTAAAGCATTATTTTTTTTCTGTAGAAAAACATAATGGTGACAACACTTCTCTTCCTCCCCTCTCTATTCTCATTTTGTCCTTTTCTTACCCCCTTTTTCTTATTCCTACCCACTCCTTTTAACTTTTTTGTCTAATTTATGGTAGTATTCTTCAATCTTCAGTTATTTAACCTGGCTAGTCTCCTCTTTAAAGTGGGAAAAATGCATGTATCTGTATGAGACACTTTTTAATTTCAAATTATTATTGAATCTTTTTGTGCATTATATTTATATGTAATAGGCAAGTTCATTTTGATACAATCATAGAAACACAGAGTATAAGTTGCTCTAGTTCAATAACCCATGGTTTCTCCTTCCCTTACTTCTTCCTATGCACAGCATAAAGAAATTTGCTGTTTAAATTATTTTAGTTCAATACGAGACATATTCTTTCACCTTTGAGAACTCAAATAAAAACTCAAGTCAAAAGTTTAATGATGGGCTGGGGCTATAGCTCAGTAGTAGAGTACCTACTTAGCATGTGTGAGGCACTGGGTTCAATCCTCAGCATCACATGAAAATAAATACATAAATAAAATAACATGTTGTGTCCATCAACAAACAACCAAAATACGAACAACCAAAAAGTCTAGTGATATCCAAAAAAAGGTTAGCACAACAATCCAAATACATAATATTCCTTATATTGTAGTATATTGTAGTATAATGCTGTAGACTGAATTATTGGTTGCTGGCAAGGTAAAATAAAGAAAAACTAACTTATGGAGCAATTTAAACCATGAATGAGCTGAGCTAATGAGCAGCTGAACTCATCATTTTTGTATTATGATAGTTATCAGCATTACATGTTAGCAAGCAGGAACTATAAAAATATAAGACATTTTTATATTCTTATGCCCAATTTTCCTTTCTAGATAGTGTTATGATTTTCTCAGATATGTTCTGCTGAGGTAATAATCTGCTGCATGCAGCATGTGTTATTTTGAACTTCTCTTCACCCTATTTCCTCACAAGGTCTTTCTTCAGAGAAACATCCTCAAGTATAAGATGGAGCCAAAAACAAAATAGCATCACTCATGGCAATTAATTTTCTGCACTTTGATTTCCAAAGTTGGTAATCGTGGACATTACAAATATTATATTTCCATGGACTATTATAAAAAATACTATGAAGAAGAAATTGTAAAAGTAAGTTAAAGTGAATTATACTAGTGTTTTAAAAAATATTTCTTCTTAAGTTCATTTCAAAAGATATTTAAGCAGAGATCTGTGAGGTAATAGTATTCCTCTGAACAAATTGAACATATCACCACATATTCTAAGCCACCATTTCTATTTGTAATGTCTATACTAGATATTTTTTGAGAATAAAAACCTGCTAAAATATACTTTGGTAAGTTTTGTTGAGTCCTGAAATTAATGGGAAATGATTTTTAGAAAAAAATGCTCTAAAATGTAAATATATTCCCAGATGGAGAATAATAGGTAACCTAGGCTTTGACTAAGAATTTTTATTCATAACTCAAAAAATTAAAAAAGTAATTTAGTTATGGCAGAATCATAAGGAAGACAATCTGGTCTACTTGTTTGAAGAAAGAGCAATATAATCTTACTTAGATAAATCAGAATTTGATCATTTAACAGAGAATCTACATTACATACCACAAATCTTCCTTAAACTCTACATTTATCAAAAATCTCCTTTTATCACTTTGGCAGTGTTGAACCTTGACACAAAGAAAAGACCACCAACTCCAATTTTAAATCAAATTAAAGCAAGCTTGTATTTGTGTACACAAAGACAGCTGATCAGCAGCTTTCTGTCCTAATTATGGCTAGGGACCAGCACCACCCCAGCTCTCTTGGAACAAAGCTTTATAGCACAAAAAGTTGCAAAGGGGAATATCTTGAGAACTTACAGATAACAGGATTTGACAAGCATAAAACAAAGGCTGATAGTAGGTTAATGATGTACATGGCATGATAATTCAAGGTAGGAAGTAAATTCAGATCCCAGCTGATAGTAGGTGCAGCTGTATTTCAGAGAGTGTTCTTATCTGGTCAGGGGGAGTCAGGATTTATGAGGTTCCACTAACATTTTAGAGAGGGTTGTTATATGATCAGGGAAAGTCAGGCATGGGTAGGAATTCCAAACAAGTTTAGAAATCACAGTAATTTATAGTAAAGCAGAAATTAACTTTTCATGATCTTGTGATGAGATAGCTCCTAATCTTAACATGGAATTAGGTTGGGTTCATCAGCAGAAGAGACTCTTCAATCTTATACTTTCTGAAGTTTTAAATCCTAATTTTTTGTATTTCAAATATCAAGATATATTTTCAGAATGTTGGCCATTTGGAAGTCTTGCAGAGAGCCAAAAGAGAAACAGAAATCTAGAGTTTAAGAATACCTACATTGTGAATCTCTTGTGATAGCATCTGCCTGAAATGTAGGAAAAGTTTATCCTTTATACACCACATCATGGAGATATGTAGCAAGATATGTGCTTTTTAAAAATCATAATTAACATTATTTCTGGCTATAAAGAGCCATAGTAACTTTAGAATCTAGAAAGTCTGCCACAGTAAATGATCATTTGTCTTACAACTGTAACAAAAAAAATTAAATTGCTAAGCACTGAAAATTATACTTATTTCCATAAATAAGCCTAAAAATATTCCTTTCTCTCATCCCCAAATGATTTCTACTTTAAAAGTGAAATAGAAATGCCTCCAAATTGTTTTCTTCATTTATGTTTACCACATTTTATATTCTTTACCATTCTGAATCCATGTTTAATTAAGTTCCACCAATAGTTATAGAGCTAGAGTGCTCTAAAATGTTTTGTTTTACAAATTCTTAGAAATGTCTTACATTTTTTGAAACTTCACTTTGGAATCACTTTTAAATAGATGTTTTAATTCCAGCAAAGTTTTCTTCAGGCTTTAGGCTTCCATTTCCCAAATGGTTGGTGTGCTTTGGATCCAGGGATAGAGAAGGGACCTAAATGCATCCCAGGACCTTCATCATAGAGAAAAAAATAAGAAATACATGATAAAGATGACTTTTATATTTCTTTACCAGTTGAATGGCCAGATACTTATAGTACCAACTACATAACTTCATAAAAGTCAGGTGTTTCTTGGTAAATAGGTTAGGTCTATTCTTAAATCCTACTCTAGATTTATGTAATCAAATAACCCTCAAGATAATCTAATCTAGCTTGGACCAGGTTTCAATTTCTCCTCAGGCCTGGAATACAATAACCTATTGAACACTTAAGAATATGTGCATACATGCACACACACACTCCAGAAAATGTTTTTGTTTACATGTAACTTGGTTTTCTCTCATCTGTTTACTTGAGAAGTTAAAATCTATGATTAAGAATATTTTCTTGGGGCTGGGGTTGTATCTCAGTGGTAGAGTGCTCACTTTGCTCATGAAAAAGTTCAATTCTCAGCACCATGTGAAAATAAGTAAGTGAAATAAAGGTATTGTTTCCAACTACAACTAAAAAAAAGTACTTAAAAATATTTTTTTTAATTCTGCTATTCTTCACACACCAAACTTCTTAAAATTACTTCCTAAAATTTTGAGCCTATTGCAAAGAATTCATGTAGAGGGCTAGATTTTCTTTCAGATGGCAGGAATATTATTTGTCCAATATTAGAAAAAAAAGTAAGTGACCAAAATTATTGAAAAGTATGGTTAAATGGGTTTCAAGAAACAGAAAATTTATCATCATATCAATCTGTTTTATTCCTATGTAAGTCAATGCAGTTTCAGGAAACCAGATAATTTTTCTTAAATTTTAAGGTTTTTTTTAATTTATAGTTTTCTGATTTTGAAGAATATTTACAAAGATACTTAATTTTTCACTTATATCAGGTTTGCTTAAAATGTAAAGTTCACCTCTCTACCAACAAATATCAAAAATTGCTTGAGACATTCTGATTGCTATCCCAAAGACCTTTGAGGAAAAAAAAATCCATGTTTAATTTAGAGTGTATCATTTCAAATGAATTGGAGAGTTCTGGTAGACTGCACACTGGTTCTGAAGGGATAAGTATTTCAGTTAAATTTTGAAAATTAGAATTCATAATTCAGAACTAGTTCTCATATCATTCTTAAGTGTAATTGTGGTTATAGTCCATAAATTTAACCAAAGCTCTGGAAAAGTATTCTAAGTTATGATGTTATGCTTGAGTTTGGTACCCCCCAAATACCCCAGAGACCAAGATCAATGTAAGCAGCAAAGAGGTGTTTATTGTGAGCTAGCTTGGTCCTCTGTGTGCACACAGCAACTGGTGATGCTGAGAAGCCCCGAGCCCAGGGTTTCCAGTAATTTTATACCCTCTTTGGGGAAGGCAGGGACTTCACGTTCATCATAGCATCTCTTAGCAAATCATCACACACCTTGGGAAAATCATAAAACAACTCTAAAACATGATTAGCATATCAAATGAAGGGAAAGAATCTGGAAAGGATTATTGGTTACTTCAAGGAGTTGAAGCACTTAAAAATGATTGGTTTAAACTGTGAGGATATTGCAAGGGGGGTACATGCCAAGCTGCAGGGTTTCTGGTTTAAATATAGGTCACCACACCTAGGTGGGGGCCATCTGGAACTTCAGATGTTTTGATATCTTGGCCTATCTTAAGTGATTACCATCTGCATTGAGCAGAGCTTTCTGTGGTATTTCCTGACTTTAGGATTGCAGTAGGTTGGGGGTTAAGTTTCAGAGCAAAATGAGGTCCCAAGTAAAATGAGGTTGCTTAGGTCTTTCAATGACTTATTAGTTTCCAATTGTAGCCTTCAGAATTAATGATGTTTTTCTTTAAGAAACATCATAAATGTGTTTTACACTTGAAACTTCTAATGGGATCTATTGTCACTATATCATTTTAAAATAACAGATTTTGTTTCTCCTAAATCTTTGAAATCTAACGTGTTTTTTTAATCTTTATTTTCTGCTTTTTTGTTGTTGTTGTAGCCAATGATTGAACTCAGGGACACTTAAACACTCAGCCACATCCCCAGCTCTGTTTTGTATTTTGTTTAGAGACAGGGCCTCACTGGTTTGCTTAAAACCTTGCTAAATTGCTGGGGCTGGCTTTGAACTCATAATACTCCTGTCTCAGCCTCCTGAGTCACTGGGATTACAGGCATGTGCCACTGGGCCCAGCTCTGAAATCTAATTTTGATGTGGTTGTTACAAATAAAAATCCCAGAACAACAATCTAATGAGCACTGGACATATCCTAGTTTGGTGGGGGAGGGGAAAATTCCTTTTAGAGTACTTAAAAAAACAGAATCATAAATGTTTCAAAATCTGCAGATTGCACAATGAGACATATACAGGTTAAACAGAAAAGAGATTAGGTCAATACGTTTAAATGCTCAACTAAATCTTCTACTAACTGGACAAGGAGTGTTAGACTAACTAACATACATATAACTCGTCTGGACCTCATATTCCTCATCAATGAGACTATTTAACTAAGTCATTAAAGAAGTTACTTTCAGTATAAAATCCCATGTTTCTAGATTTAGAAAATTTGGGGGTTAAAATATTTTAAAAATATTTTCCATCCCCTAATTTGCAATATATAGTCCTTTTTCTATTTTTCCACTTATATCTTATGAGTGAGTGTAAAGTTACTCACTCTGATTTTCCTCAGAAGAGGTTTACATTTAAATATCTCCCTAGCCAAGTGACTTTCACAAAACACCTAAAGGCAACTTCATTGCATGGAGAAGAAAGAAAATGCAAGTAACAAAAAAAAAAAAAAAAAAAAAAAAAACCTTCAAAGAAACATTCTGTTAGGTTTGCACCCTTCAGATAAGAATAGGTCAAGGTCAAGCCCAAAGTCCCTCAAAGCTTCTGCATCTTAAGTGTTACCACAGTGAAGCACAGGAATAGACTGAATTTGGGCAGCTTCTCTACCACAGTGTGGACTGGCACCACATTCTCAGGGGACAGCTTATTATTCCTCCACCTCATCAGCCTTCAGCCCAATTTGTTTCAAAGCATAGTGCTCTGATGCATCCCTTCTTACTCAACCTCTTCGACATCCATTTAATCATGGCTCTCAAATTCCTATGCTATATGCTGATATTTGTGTTGCAGTCTATTCTTTGTCAAATAGTTGTCTAATTCCCTGCATCAAAGTCACTTGGGATACTGGTTAACTATGTCATCTTCTTGGCCCATACTGTAGACCAGCACTGTCCAAGAGATGCAAAATATGAGTTCCATGTGCCATTTTAATAAGTGTTCTGGTAGACACTTGAAAAATAAAGAAAATAAGTGAAATTATTTTATTTTAATCCAATGCATACACATATAGTTTTGATTTTTAATCAATTAGAAAACATATTGTGATATTTTATATTTTCCCCTCATCTTCGATATCTGGTACTTTGTACCTGAAATTTATTTCAAGTGCTTAAGAGCCACTGGTCAATAGTGAATATCAAATTGGGCTGGCCTAGCCTTGGGGAGAGAGGATTAAGAGCCAGGAATTTTTGAATACCCAAGAAATTCTACATACTCAATTCTGAGGACCACCATCTAGACTTCCCTATACACAATCCATTCTTCAACCATCACTGACTAACACTTAAAAAAAAAAAACAACATTCCTTTAACAAGCAAAACCTAAGAACATGGAAATCCCTGGTACCGCCAGTTTAGTCTACTCAGATGCCATTCAAATTTCCCTAAAAGTGGCCTTGCTCCTTCATGCTACCTATTCTCCAATTAGAAAACATCTTGAGTTCTTCCTTAAAGTTTTCCTAGATGAACATGCAAATGCTCATATTTTCAATAAATATCCTTAAACATTTCAGAGGAATACCATCATTCCAGGTGTAAAAGAAAAATCAAAGTGGAGGACATAGTTTTGACATACCCGAAGTCAAGTTCCATAGCCACATAGCCAAAGTTTATGTCATTTGACATCTCAAAAAATTCTCTGTTTAGTCACAAACAAAAGACTCAAGATTTATGGCCATATACTTGACAGTATGAGCAGTGAAATCAAGTTAATATACTATAGACAAGCCAGTATAAACAGCAGTTGGTCCTAAGAAACTATTTCAGCATGCAAAATTCAATCACAAAAAAGGTCACAGCACTTCCTCCTGCTCTTGACACATTTTGCTTGGCTAGGTCTCCTGGAAAACAAACTTTTATTTTATTTTTTTTTTGTTTTTTTTGAGTGTTTATTTCTTTTGTCATATATATGTGTATTATATGTGTGTGTGTGTGTATATATATATATATATATATATATATATATATAATTTCATTGTAAATTTATATAATTTTTTTTCAATTTTCTGCTTCTACCATAAATACTGATTTTTATTTATTTTTTTTCTTTTTTTTATTGTTGGTTGTTCAAAACATTACATAGTTTTTGATATATCATATTTCACACTTTGATTCAAGTGGGTTATGAACTCCCATTTTTACCCAGTATACAGATTGCAGAATCACATCAGTTACACTTCCATTGATTTATATATTGCCATACTAGTGTCTGTTGTATTCTGCTGCCTTTCCTATCCTTTACTATCCCCGCTTCCCTCCCCTCCCCTTCCCTCTTTTCTCTCTACCCCCTCCCTCTACTGCAGTTCATATCTCCCCCGTGTATTATTTTTCCCTTTCCCCTCGCTTCCTCTTGTATGTAATTTTGTATAACCCGGAGGGTCTCCTTCCATTTCCATGCAATTTCCCTTCTACCTCCCTTTCCTTCCCACCTCTCATCCCTGTTTAATGTTAATCTTCTTCTCATGCTCTTCGTCCCTACTCTGTTCTTAGTTACTCTCCTTATATCAAAGAAGACATTTGGCATTTGTTTTTAAGGGATTGGCTGGTTTCACTTAGCATAATCTGCTCTAATGCCATCCATTTCCCTCCAAATTCTATGATTTTGTCATTTTTTTAATGCAGAGTAATACTCCATTGTGTATAAATGCCACATTTTTTTTATCCATTTGTCTATTGAAGGGCATCTAGGTTGGTTCCACAGTCTTGCTATTGTGAATTGTGCTGCTATGAACATCGATGTAGCAGTGTCCCTGTAGCATGCTCTTTATAGGTTTTTAGGGAATAGACCGAGAAGGGGAATAGCTGGGTCAAATGGTGGTTCCATTCCCAGCTTTCCAAGAAATCTCCATACTGCTTTCCAGATTGGCTGCACCAATTTGCAGTCCCACCAGCAACGAACAAGTGAACCCTTTTCCCCACAACCTCACCAACACTTGTTGTTGTTTGACTTCCTAATGGCTGCCAATCTTACTGGAGTGAGATGGTATCTTAGGGTGGTTTTGATTTGTATTTCTCTGACTGCTAGAGATGGTGAGCATTTTTTCATGTACTTGTTGATTGATTGTATGTCCTCCTCTGAGAAGTGTCTGTTCAGGTCCTTGGCCCATTTGTTGATTGGGTTATTTGTTATCTTGTTGTCTAATTTTTTGAGTTCTTTGTATACTCTGGATATTAGGGCTCTATCTGAAGTGTGAGGAGTAAAAATTTGTTCCCAGGATGTAGGCTCCCTATTTACCTCTCTTATTGTTTCTTTTGCTGAGGAAAAAACTTTTTACTTTGAGTAAGTCCCATTTGTTGATTCTAGTTATTAACTCTTGTGCTATGGGTGTCCTTTTGAGGAAATTGGAGCCCGACCCCACAGTATGTAGATCATAGCCAACTTTTTCTTCTATCAGACGCCGTTTCTCTGATTTGATATCAAGCTCCTTGATTCATTTTGAGTTAACTTTTGTGCATGGTGACAGAAAGGGATTCAGTTTCATTTTGTTGCATACGGATCTCCAGTTTTCCCAGCACCATTTGTTGAAGATGCTATTCTTCCTCCATTGCATGCTTTTAGCCCCTTTATCAAATATAAGATAGTTGTAATTTTGTGGATTGGTTTCTGTGTCCTCTATTCTGTACCATTGCTCCACCCGCCTGTTTTGGTACCAGTACCATGCAGTTTTTGTTACTATTGCTCTGGAGTATAGTTTGAAGTCTGGTATCGCTATACCGCCTGATTCAAACTTCCTGCTTAGCATTGTTTTTGCTATTCTGGGTCTTTTATTTTTCCGTATGAGTTTCATGATTGCTTTCTCTATTTCTATAAGAAACGCCATTGGGATTTTGATTGGCATTGCATTAAACCTATAGAGAACTTTTGGTTATATCGCCATTTTGATGATGTTAGTTCTGCCTATCCATGAACAGGGTATATTTTTCCATCTTATAAAATCTTCTTCTATTTCTCTCTTTAGGGTTCTGTAGTTTTTATTGTATAAGTCTTTCACCTCTTTTGTTAGGTTGATTCCCAAGTATTTTATTTTTTTGAGGATATTGTGAATGGAGTGGTTGTCCTCATTTTCATTTCAGAGGATTTGTTGCTGATATACACAAATGCCTTTGATTTATACGTGTTGATTTTATATCCTGCCACTTTGCTGAATTCATTTATTAGCTCTAATAGTTTCTTTGTAGACCCTTTTGGGTCTGCTAGGTATAGAATCATGTCATCTGCAAATAGTGATCATTTAAGTTCTTCTTTTCCTATTTTTATGCCTTTAATTTCTTTCATCTGTCTAATTGCTCTGGCCAGTGTTTTGAGAGCTATGTTAAACAGAAGTGGTGAGAGAGGGCATCCCTGTCTTGTTCCAGATTTTAGAGGGAATGCCTTCAATTTTTCTCCATTCAGAATGATGCTAGCCTGAGGCTTAGCATAGATTGCTTTTACAATGTTGAGGTAAGTTCCTGTTATCCCTAGATTTTCTAGCGTTTTGAACATAAAGGGATTCTGTACTTTGTCGAATGCTTTTTCTGCATCTATCGAGATGATCATAAGGTTCTTCTTTTTAAGTCTATTGATGTGGTGAATAACATTTATTGATTTCTGTATATTGAACCAGCCTTGCATCCCAGGGATGAATCCTACTTGATAATGGTGCACAATTTTTTTGATATGTTTTTGTATCTGATTCGCCAGAATTTTATTGAGGATTTTTGCATCTAGGTTCATTAGAGATATTTGTCTGTAGTTTTCTTTGTTTTAAGTGTCTTTGTCTGGTTTAGGAATCAGGGTGATGTTGACCTGGTAGAATGAATTTGGAAGTTCTCCCTTTTTCTATTTTCTGAAATAGCTTGAAAAGTATTGGTATTAGTTCCTCTTTAAAGGTTTTGTAAAACTCTGCTGTATACCCATCCGGTCCTGGGCTTTTCTTAGTTGATAGTCTTTTGATGATTTCTTCTATTTCCTCAATTGATATTGGTCTGTTTAGGTTGTCTATATCCTCCTGACTCAATCTGGACAGATCATATGACTTAAGACATTTATCCATGCCTTCACTATCTTCTATTTTATTGGAGTATAACGATTCAAAATAGTTTCTGATTATCTTCTGTATTTCTGAAGTGTCTGTTGTGATATTGCCTTTTTCATCCCGTATGCTAGTAATTTGAGTTCTCTCTCTTCTTCTCTTCATTAGCATGGCTAAGGGTCTGTCGATTTTATTTATTTTTTCAAAGAACCAACTTTTAGTTTTGTCAATCTTTTTAATTGTTTCTTTTGTTTCGATTTCATTAATTTCAGCTCTGATTTTAATTATTTCTTGACTTCTACTTCTTTTGCTGTTGTTTTGCTCTTCTTTTTTCTAGGATTTTGAGATGAAGTATGAGATCATTTATTTGTTGGTTTTTTCTTTTTTTGAGGAATGAACTCCAAGCAATGAATTTTCCTCTTAGAACTCCTTTCAATGTGTCCCATAGATTCTGATATGTTGTGTCTGTGTTTTCATTTATCTCTAAGAATTTTTTAATTTCCTCCTTGATGTCTTCTATAACCCATTGATCATTCACTAACCTATTGTTCATTCTCCAAGTGATGCATGATTTTTTCTTCCTTCTTTTATTGTTGATTTTCAGTTTCATTCCATTATGATCAGATAAGATGCATGGTATTATCTGTAATCCTTTATATTGTCTGAGAGTTGCCCTGTGACATAATATATGATCTATTTTTGAGAAGGATCCATGTGCTGCTGAGAAAAAAAAAGTGTAACTGCTTGATGTTGGGTGGTATATTCTATATATATCAATTAAGTCTAGGTTATTAATTGTGTTATTGAATTCTATAGTTTCCTTATTCAACTTTTGTTTGGAAGATCTGTCCAGTGGTGAGAGAGGTGTGTTGAAGTCTCCCATGATTAAAGTATGGTGGTCTATTAGACTCTTAAACTTGAGAAGAGTTTGCTTGATGAACATATCTGCATCATTGTTTGGGGCATATATATTTATGATTGTTATGTCTTGTTGGTGTATGGTTCCCTTGAGCAGTATGTAGTGTCCCACTTTATCCCTTTTGATTAACTTTGGCTTAAAATCTATTTTATTTGATATGAGTATGGCCACTCCTGCTTGTTTCTGAAGTCCATATGAGTGATATGATTTTTCCCAACCTTTCACCTTCAGTCTATGTATGTCTTTTCCTATCAAATGCATCTCCTGTAGGCAGCATATTGTTGGGTCTTGTTTTGTGATCCATTCTACTAGCCTGTGTCTCTTAATTGGTGAGTTTAAGCCATTAATATTTAGGCTTAACATTTAACAACATTATTGAGATATGGGTTGTTCTTCCAGCCATATTTGTTTATTTATGTTTCTAAACATGGTTTGTTTTCCTTTTTGATTATTTTCCCCCCTTTACTGTCCTACCCCCCACTGTTGGCTTTCATTGTTATTTTCCATTTCCTCCTCCTGTAATGTTTTGCCGAGGATGTTTTGAAAACATGGTTTTCTAGCTGCAAATTCTTTTAACTTTTGTTTATCGTGGAAGGTTTTAATTTCATCTTTCATCCTGAAGCTTAATTTCACTGGATACACGATTCTTTGTTGGAACCCAGTTTCTTTCATTGTTTAAAATATGTTATTCCAGGATCTTCTAGCTTTCAGAGTCTGTGTTGAAAGATCAGCTGTTATCCTGATTGGTTTACCCCTAAATATAATCTGCTTCCTTTCTCTTGTAGCTTTTAAAATTCTCTCCTTGTTCTGTATGTTGGGCATCTTCATTATAATGTGTCTAGGTGTGAATCTCTTATGATTTTGCACATTTGGCTTTCTATAGGCTTCTAGGATTTGGGATTCTGTCTCATTCTTCAAGTCTGGGAAGTTTTCTCATATTATTTCATTGAATAGATTGCTCATTCCTTTGGTTTGGACCTCTATACCTTCCTGTATCCCAATGACTCTTAAGTGGTCTCTTTATATTATCCCATATTTCTTGGATGTTCTGCTCATGGTTTCTTAACAGTCTTGCTGAGCTGTCCATTTTCTTTTCAAGTTGAAATACTTTGTCTTCATTGTGTGATGTTCTATCTTCTAAGTGTTCTACTCTGCTGGTAGTATTCTCAATTGCGTTTTTAAGTTGGTTTATTGCTTCCTGCATTTCTAGGATTTCTGTTTGTTTGTTTTTTATTACCTCTATCTCCCTGTATATTTGATCTTTTGCTTCTTGGAGTTGTTTATGTAATAAATTGTCAAAGTGGTCGAAGTGATCTTTCTTTGTCTGATTTTGCTGTCTAATGTCTTCCTTGAGACTCCAGATCATCTGCAGCATGTATATCCTGAATTCTTTATCTGACATTCCATCTGCTGCAGCTATTACCTCTTCTAAAGTTGAGTTGACCTGCATTGCTTGTGGTCCTTTCTTTCCTTGTCTTTTCATAATGCTCGTGTTTCTTTCTGCTTGGTGAAACTGTTGTGTTTTTGAAATTTTCCCCTTATATATTTATATTGCTCTTGTATAGTTGAAAAGTCTCCCTTGCAGGGGCGGGTGGCGGCTCTGCTCCTCCTCCAATTGGGGTGATCTGTCTACCACGCTGTCGGGCCGCTAGGACTGTTCTGCCGGTGGGTTGCAGGTCTGCCTACCTTGGAGGCGTGGGCAGTGGCTCTGCTCTGCCCCTCCTCCAATTGGTGTGATGTGTCTACCATGCCCGCAAAACCCTGGGCTTGTTCTGCCGGTTGGTCACAGGTCTGCCTACCTTGCAGGCGCGGGCGGCAGCTCTGCTCTGTCCCTACTCCAATTGGGTGACGTGATTACCATACCTGCAGGTCGCTGGGCCTGTTCCGCATGTGGCAGGTCGGCTCTGCCCCTATTCCAGTTGGGGTGACGTGTGTACCATGCCGGCAGGCCACTGGGCCTGTTCCTCCGGTCGGTCGCAGGTCTGCCTACCTTGCGGGTACGGGCGGTGGCTCTGCTCTGCCCCTATTCCAAATGTGGCGATGTGTCTGCCATGCCGGCAGGCCGCTGGGCCTGAGTCGCAGGTCTGTCACAGGCCTGCCTACCTTGCGGGTGCAGGTGGCGGCTCTGCTCTGCCTCTACTCCAATTGGGGTGTTGTGACTACCATGCCGGCAGGTCGCTGGGCCTTTTCTGGGCGCGGGCTGAGGCGCTGCTCTGCCTCTATTCCAAATGGGGTGATGTGACTGCCACGCCAGCGGACCTCTGGGCCTGTTCCTGGCTCGGGAGGCGGCTCTGCTCTGCCCATCCCCCAATTGGTGTGACGTGTCTACCACGCTGGCAGGCCACTGGGCCTATTCTGGCAGTCGGTCACAGACCTGCCTACCTTGTGGGCGCGGGTGACGGATTTGCTCTGCCCCTACTCCAATTGGGGTGTCATGACTACCACGCCGGCAGGTTGCTGGACCTGTTCCGGGCATGGGCGCGGCTCTGCCCCTACTCCAATTGGGGTGACATGACTGCCACGCCGGCAGGTTGATGGGCCTGTTCCGGGCTCGGGAGGCGGCTCTGCTCTGACCCTCCTCCAATTGGTGTGACGTGTCTACCATCCCAGTAGACCGCTGGACCTGTTCCGCCGGTCAGTCGCAGGTCTATCTACCTTGCAGGCTCAGGCGGCGGCTCTGCTCTGCCCCTACTCCAAATGGGGTGACGTGACTTGACAAAAAACTTTTAGATTCACTAACAACTTGACCTTATTGTATTTTTGACACACAGTGGAAACATAAAGAAATCATTATGCAATTGTTAACAATGAAGGAAATCCTTTGAAGCAGACTCACATGATGCCAAATTTCAGGTCAAGACCCTAAACTATCTGAGGGTCCAAAGCAAATCTCTAACATTTATGGCAATGGTTATGTAAGACAGATATGAGCCTATTAGAAATGTGAACAATGAAAGTGTATTCTTAGCTAGAGCAAAGCACACTGCAGTATCTCTGTGTGAAAATCCATGGATAACCAAATGTGGAAAGCAGTCATGGGCCAGATGACTGTGGGGACAAGTTCATAAGAAATGCAGCATTGCACACTTGCTCATTCCTTGGTCATCTGGAGCACTTGCACCATTGCAAAACAGGTTTCTGTGCACCTGCACTTCACACCCTCACACAGCATGCTGTATAAACCAACACAATGTCACTAGGGTAAATCACTATTTGAGCATCTCCACACATACATGTACCTCAATATAAAAGGCACAGAAAAGTACTACAGAGGACTTTTATATCACAATTGTACTCTTATGGAACCACTACCCTCTTAATAGTGATTGCTGTTGATCAAGATGTCATCATGCTACAAATGTCTGTACTTTGAAAAACAGCCACCAAGGCAGGCAGGAGACAAGACAGGGCCAAATTTGTGAGCCTTCTTATAAAATATCTGCATTTAATTAAATACAGGTTAAATACTTTTCAAAAGAAACAGACTGAATGTCCTAAATATTATTGATTTGTTGTACCTCCTCATGCAGATATTTAATACAACTTTCTCTATGAATAGAAGTTGAATATGTTGGTAAAGATGGCGCCTGGAATGCTTCTCTTCAGGGAGTTCAGGAGTGTTGGTAAAGATGGCACTTGGAGTGCTTCTCTTCAGGGAGCTGAGGTCCATGACACACTGAATGGCACACGAACCATCACCTCCAATCCCCGTGAATGGCGCAGACTTTGAATGGCCTATCTCCAATCCCTGAAGTGGCCTGAACTCTCAGCTAATGAAGAAGCAACAGCTCACTTACCTTGCTCCTTCTCATCCTGTGTTAAGCCCATAAATATTAATACCCTGTTCGTGTTCACTCTCTTACTCTTACTCTCTTACATTCTCTCTCTTACTCTCTCTCTCTCTCTTACTCTCCCCCTCTTCCTCTCCCCCTTCTCTCCCCCCCCCTTTTCTCTCTTGACCCCCTTCTCTTTTGCGACTGGCTGCTAGGGTCCTGTTAATAAAATCTTGGACAGGTAAATGGTTGTTTTGGCTTGTTGAGTTTACGGAGCTTTTTCCACCATTCTTTGCATTTGATGCTGAAACCCAGGACAGGGATCCCTGTCACTCAAGGTGGAATCCTGTCCCCAAACTCTGAGCCTAACCATTCCTGTTGTAGTCCACTCCTCTGATCTGATCGCCTGACTGACATCCACCACCAGCCTGCAGACTGGTGAGTTCCCCCATCTCATGAGTGCCTGAACTCTAATTCACCAGAATGAGGGAATTGGCTGTTGAGTGTCTGGCAATCCCTCTGGGTGTTTTTTGGGGGGGATGCACCCCACCCAGTCCCATCAGGGTCAAGGTGATCCCCGGGTGCTCTGCTAGGACACCCCCGGGAATTGACCGCCTGGGACGTAGGATTAATTCTGTCTAACTCCTCTGTCTCCCTTCACTCTTTTTTTTAAAATTTTTTCATTAGTTGCTCAAAACATTACAATGATCTTGACATATCATACATTTGATTCAAAGTGGGGTATGAATTCTTTTTTTTCCGTGTACAGATTGCAGTATCACCTTGGTTTTACAGCCACATTTATACATATAGCCATATCAGTGTCTATTGTATTCTGCTACCCTTCCTATTCTCCCTCTCCTCCCTTCCCCTCCCATCACTTCTCTCTACCCACTCTATAACACTTTTTCTCTCTCTCTTTTTTTCTTCCTCACACCATCTAATATGTAATTTTGCATAACTATGAGGGTCTCCTTCCATCTTCAATGAAATTCCCCTTCTCTCTCCCATTCCCATGCATCTCTCATCCCTATTTAATGGTAATCTTCTCATTGTCTTCCTCCCTGCTCTGTTTTGAGTCACCCCCCTTATATCAAAGAAGACTTCAGCATTTGCTCCTTAGGAATTGGCTAGCTTCACTCAGCATAATCTGCTCTAATGCCATCCATTACCCTTCAAATGTCATGATTTTGTTATTTTTAGTGCTGAGTAATATTCCACTGTGTATAAATTCCACATTTTTTTAATCCATTCATTATTGAAGGGCATCTGGGTTGCTTCCACAGTCTAGCTATTGTGAATTGTGCTGGTATGAACATTAATGTAGCTGTGTTCCTGTAATATGCTCTTTTAAGGTCTTTTGGGAATAGTCCGAGAAGGGGAATAGCTGGGGCAAATGGTGGTTCCATTCCCAGCTTAACAAGGAATCTCCGTAATGCTTTTCAAATTGGCTGCACCAATTTGCAGTCCACCAGCAATGTACAAGTGTACCCTTTTCCCCACATCCTCGCCAGCACTTATTATTGTTTGACTTCATAATGGCTGCCATTCTTACTGGAGTGAGATCATATCTTAGAGTGGTTTTAATTTGCATTTCTCTGATTGCTAGAGATGGTGAGCATTTTTTCATGTATTTGTTGATTGATTGTATATCCTCTTCTGAGAAATGTCTGTTCAGATCCTTGGCCCATTTGTTGATTGGGTTATTTGTTTTCTTATTGTTTAATTTTTTTAGTTCTTTGTACACTCTGGAGATTAGAGCTCTACCTGAAGTGTTAGGGGTAAAAATTTATTCCCAGTATGTAGGCTCCCTATTTACCTCTCTTATTGTTTCTCTTGCTGAGAAAAAACTTTTTAGTTTGAGTATGTCCCATTTGTTGATTCTTGATTTTAACTCTTGTGCTATAGGTGTCCTATTAAGGAATTTGGAGCCCGACCCCATGAGATGGAGATTAGAGCAAACTTTTATTCTATCAGACACAGAGTTTCTGTTTTAATCCCTAGCTCCTTGATCCATTTTGAGTGAATTTTTGTGCATGGTGAGAGAAAGGGATTCAATTTCATTTTTTGCGTATGGATTTCCAGTTTTCCCAGCACCATTTGTTGAAGATGCTATCCTTTCTCCATTGCATGCTTTTAGCACCTTTGTCAAATATAAGGTAGATGTAATTTTGTGGAATGGTCTCTGTGTCCCATATTCTGTACCTTTGGTCTATCCACCTGTTTTGGTACCAGTACCATGCTCTTTTTGTTACTATTTCTCTGTAGTATAGTTTAAAATCTGGTATCTCTGTACCGCCAGTTTCACTCTTTCTGCTTAGAGTTGCTTTTGTTATTCTAGGTCTTTTATTTTTCCAGATAAATTTCATGATTGCTTTTTCTTTTTCTGCAAGGAATGTTGTTGGGATTTGGATTGACATTGCATTAAACCTACAGAATACTTTTGGTAATATGGCCATTTTAATGATATTAGTTCTGCCTATCCATAAACAAGGTATATCTTTCCATCTTCTAAGGTCTTCTTCTATTTCTCTCTTTAGTGTTTTGTAATTTTCTTTGTATAGTTATTTCACCTCTATTGTTAATTCACAAGTATTTTATTTTTTTAAGGATATTGTGAATGAGGTGGTTGTTCTCATTTCTGTTTCAGAGGATTTGTCACTGATATACAGGAACGCCTTTGATTTATGTGTGTTGATTTTATATCCTGCCACTTTGCTAAATTCATTTACTAATGCTAGAATTTTCTTGGTAGAACCATTTGGGTCTTCTAGGTATAGGATTATGTCACCTTCAAATAGTGCTAATGTAAGTTCTTCTTTTCCTATCTTTATGCCTTTAATTTCTTTTGTCTGTCTAATTGCTCTGGCCAGTGTTTCGAGGACTATGTTGAATAGAAGTGGTGAGAGAGGGCATCTGTGTCTTGCTCCAGATTTTAGAGGAAATGCCTTCAATTTTTTCTCCATTTAGAATGATGCTAGCCTTAGGCTTTTCTTAAATAACTTTTACAATATTGAGGTATGTTCCTGTTTTCCCTAGTTTTCTAGTGTTTTGAACATAAAGTAATGCTTACTTTGTCTAGTGCTTTTTCTGCATCTATCAAGATGATCATATGGTTCTTATCTTTAAGTCTGTTGATGTGGTGAATAACGTTTATTGATTTCCATATATTGAACCAGGCTTGCATCCCAGGGATGAATTCTACTTGATCATGGTATACAATATTTTTGATATGTTTTTGTATCTGATTTGCCAGAATTTTATTGAGGATATTTGCATCTATGTTCATTAGAAATATTGGTCTGTAGTTCTCTTTCTTTGAAGTGTCTTTGTCTGGTTTAGGAATCAGGGTGATGTTGACCTCATAGAATGAATTTGGAAGTGCTCCTTCTTTTTCAATTTCCTGAAATAGCTTGAAAAGTATTGGTATTACTTCTTCTTTAAGGGTTTTATAAAACTCTGCTGTATACCCATCCAGTCCTGGGATTTTCTTGGTTGGTAGTCTTTTGATGGCTTCTTCTATTTCCTGAATTGATATTCATCTGTTTAAGTTGTGTGTATCCTCCTGACTCAATCTGGGCAAATCATATGACTTAAGAAATTTATGAATGCCTTCACTATCTTCTATTTTATTGGAGTATAAGGTTTCAAAATAATTTCTCATTATCTTCTGTATTTTTGTAGTGTCTGTTGTGATATTACCGTTTTCATCTCATATGCTAGTAATTTGAGTTCTCTCTCTTCTTCTCTTCATTAGCATGGCTAAGGGTCTGTTGATCTTATTTTTTTTCAAAGAACCAACTTTTACTTTTGTCCATTTTTTCAATTATTTCTTTTGTTTCAATTTCATTGATCTCAGCTCTGATTTTAATTATTTCTTGCCTTCTACTACATTTGCTGCTGTTTTGCTCTTCTTTTTTCTAGGGTTTTGAGATAAAGTGTGAGATCACTTATTTGTTGTTTTTTTCTTTTCTTTTTTTTTTTCAGGAATGAACTCCAAGCAATAAATTTTCCTCTTAGAACTGCTTTCATAGTGTCCCATAGATTCTGATATGTTGTGTCTGTGTTTTCTTTTATCTGTAAAAAAAATTTTAATTTCCTCCTTGATGTCTTCTGTAACCCATTGATCATTCAGTAACATATTGTTCATTCTCCAAGTGATATAGGATTTTTTCTTCCTTCTTTTATCATTGATTTCCAGTTTCATTCCATTATTATCAGATAGGTTGCATGGTATTATCTCTACTCCTTTATAATTTCTAAGAGTTGCACTGTGAAATAATATATGGTCAATTTTTGAGAAGTATCCATGTGCTGCTGAGTAAAAGGGGTAACCACTTGATGCTGGGTGGTATATTCTATATATGACAATTAAGTCTAAGTTATCAATTGTATTATCAAGTTCTATAGTTTCTTTATTCAACTTTTGCTTGGAAGATCTGTCCAGTGGTGAGAGAAGTATATTGAAGTCATCCATAATAATTGTATTGCATAAAGAAGCATAAAATTATGTCATCTGTTGGAAAATGAATGGAGATTAAGAACATTAGCTTGAGCAAAATAATCCAAACTCATAAAGTCCAGGGTCATATATGTGATCTCAGATGTGGAAGCTAGAAAGGACAAAAATGTGTGTGGAGTGGACCTCAGGAAATCACAGGGAGATAGTAGAGTATAGGAAAATGTCCAATGGAGAGAGAAGGAGAGGGAAAGTGGAAAAGTGGGGAGCGATGGGGGTGAATTACATTGTCATATGTGCACAAGTATGAATATGTAACAATGAGTCTCATTATTTACCACTCTAGTGCACCAACAAAAATTATGGAACAAGAACAGTCCAGAGGTGATGAGGCCTGGAGTGATTCCACATGGGAGCATCACCATCTGAGAGACTAGTGGGGCTCTGATAGGACTAGATCTGTTCCTGACAGACCTGGTTGTTGTAAAGTGAGACCAAGGATTTTCTCCCTATCCTCATGGCTCCTGGCTCACATGGTGCCCCTTCTTCACAAAGCCAGTTCTCTTTTTGATTCTCCATTGTTTTCCCTATTCAGTGGTGGTACCATGATGTTTGCACTTTCAGCCATCAAAATGGTGAGACCAATATTCTTCTTTCTTTAGACATTACACAAAATTAGGTATTTTTTTATGGCAACACAAACACCAAGAAAATTCTCTTTTAGGTAAAATTATAGGAAGTCAGCATGCTCGCGGGCTAGGAAGTAACAAACCATCAATCCCCATGGATATATTGAAAATCTATAGATTGGCTAAGATAGACTTTTAAGAACTTTTGACACTCTTCAATGACCCATATGAACCCTCTGGATGTCCAATCCTCAAAAACTCACATCCAGTTAGTAGGGAAATTTGTAGAGTCTTTTCATATTCTTTTTTTGTTTTATATCTTTATCACATTTACATATCATGACATACAAGAGGAAGTAGTCATATTCTCAGTTTCCTCCCTTGGGATGGAGGGAAAGGACAGAATTTGATACAGTCTATCTTATCATAGGACATCATAGGAGCTATTTCTGTATCACTTGACTCAGATTTCAAAGACAATAGCAGCAAAATTGTTTCCCAAAGTTGGAAATTGCCAATTTCTGTGGCAGGCACCATGGGAATGAAAGATCAAAGGACAGAGACCTGCAGATATTTGGGGGCAAGATATTTTAGGCCAAAGAACATAAAAGAACATTCAGTCACTAAGAAAAAGAATAGATAATAATCACAGAAAAATGAAGACATATAAAAGCATCCAAGACCTTGGGAGGATTGTGAGGAGACACATGCACAGGAAAGGGAAGACACAGGCTGAGAAAAGATGCCTCTCAGTGAGCCTTCAGATCAATGATGTTTCTAGCACACACAGAACCAGCCTTCAATGGAAGAATATAGTTGATGTCTTATAAAAATCCCCCTTGCAAATAAAAGATCATACAATGCATAAAGAAACATGGAAGTGTCTAGTTAAAGGAACAATAGGAATCTACAAATACTAAAGACACCAACTCCAGATTTACTAGACAAATATTTAATATCCATTGTTTTAAATACATTTAAAAAGCTAAAGGAAAATACTAAGAAAGAGTGAAAGCAAAACAGAAAAATTATACCTGGAAATAGTGAAATTACCAACAATTTCATTAAAATTGTAAAGTAAAAGAAATGGAAAAATTCTGGAGCCACAAGTCAGAAATGAATTGAAAAATGTACTTAAATGTTCAATATCAAATTCAAACTCACCAAAAGAAGAATCAAGTAACTGTAAGACATTTAAATTGCAATTATCAAGTCTAACAAAAAGAAAATGAAAAAAAGCAAATATTCTTAGATACTTACAAGATGATATCAGATTGTAGAGAAAGATTTGGGACCTTCGGTAAAAACATACAAAAACTACATGTACTTAAATAAATATATATGTAAGTATATCTGCAAATCCAAGATGCTCAATGTACTCCCAATAAAATAAATCCAAAGAGTTGAAGACCAAGAGTCATTATTATCAAAGCGTCTAAACAAAGGCAAAGAAAATATTAAAAGGCACAAGAGAAAAGAAACTCATCACATAAAACTAATCCTCTAGAATATTACTGGTCAGTCTCTGAGTAGAAACTTTGCACGCTAGAGAACAGTGGTTTGATATATTTAGCATTGAGATAGAAAAACTAACAGGTAAGAATTTTATATATGGCAAAACTACTATTTAAAATAAGAGAGAAATAATGATATTCCAGAAACAATAAAAACTAAGCAAGTTAATTAGTAAAATACATGTCCCACAAGAAATGGTTAAATTAAATTAAAACTGACACTAGAGAATGATATGTCTTCATATAAAAGTGAAGTTCTCTGACAAAGGAAAATGTAAAAGCTCTTAATATTGTTATTTCGGTTGACTTCTCCACATTTAATTTTTCTTAGTTTAGAAGAAAAAACATCCAAATGATTTTAGGTTTGTTATTTGGTAGATAACATATTAATATGTCATTTGTGACATTGTTAATGTACTAAGGTCAAATAGAAAAAAAGTAGAAATTTTGTGCATATTCCAAATTAAGTTAGTGACTTTTTAAAATAGAGTGTTATGAACCAAGATATATCTCTGTCAATTAAGTGTTTGCCTTAAATGCACAAGGCCCTTGGTTCAATCCCAAGCACACTAAAAAACAAAACAAAACAAAACAAACAAACCAAAACCCCTTTTAAAAATGCAGTTATAATACACACAAGTTCTAAAATACTAGTATGAGGATTAAGAGTGGTATCTGGACAACCAGATTTCTACATGCAGAATAGCACTGTAAACTCCCAGCACTTCCTTGATATACCAACTAAAATGTATTAAAGACTTTAACATAAGGCTGGATTCTGCACTACAGCACAGGGAATCCCACTCTCACAGCTCTATCTCCCAGTACTGAAAATACTAGGAAGAAAAGAAAAAGGAAAAGGAACTTTTATCAGAAAAGAAGAAGGAATCAGAGTCATCCCAATCAAAAAAGAAAATATAAAATGAATTCTATTTGTGGATAACATAATTTATATGTAGAACATTTCAAAGGCACCACAGACATTTAGAACTAATAAATAAATTCAGAAAAGTGCATGATACAAAATCAACGTACCATGGTGGAATGAGAGGGACATCATTACCCTAGGTACATGTATGAAGACATGAATGGTGTGACTCTACTTTGTGTACCACCAAAGAAATGAAGAATTGTGCTCCATTTGTGTACTATGAACTGAAATGCATTCTTCTGTTATGTGTAACAAATTAGAACAAATTAATTAATTAATTTTTAAAATCTAGAAAAAAAAATCAACATACAAAATTCAGTAATACTTCTCTGCACAAATAATTACCTAGAAGAAAAGGAAATCAAGAGAATAACCGCACTTCTGATTGCATAAAAATAACTCTAGAAATCAATTAAGCAAGGAAGTGAATGATTTGTACACTTAAAACTAAGCATTGGTGAAAAAAAGTAAAGAAGAAATAAATAAATGGAAATATATCATATGTTCATGCATACTATATAGAATTTATATGGTTAAAATATCCAAGCTACCTGAACACATGTAGATTTGATGGAGTCTTTATTAAATCTCAGAAACATTCTTCACACAAAAAATGGAAAAAAATTATGGAGCCACAAAAATTTGAAATGTTCATAGAGACACTGAGAAAGAAAAACAAATTTGGAGGTATTACACTTTCTAATTTAAGATATTTTTACAAAGCCATAGCAATCTACAGTACAACACAGGCACAAAAGTAGAAACCTAAATATATGGAACAGAGTAGAGAGCTAAGAAATAAGCCAAATATAGGTGGTCAGGTAGAAAAAATTTCAACAAGGGCACCAAGAAGACCCATTGAGAAAGAGGAGTCTCTTCCAGACATTGCTGAAAAAAAAGGAATATCCACAGTGAAAAAATGACACTGTCCCCTTTTCTTACATCACACATATAATCATCTTGAAATTCATAAGTGACATACATAAAAGTAAGGCCTAAAACTATCAAACTTCTGGAGAGGAGCTTAAGGGAAAGTATTTTCAACACTGGTCTTCATGGTGAGATTTTTGAATTGCAGCCCTGGAAAGTTGCAGACAGCCTTCACTCAGAGCAAGCACTTCTAACCCCATCTGGGCACAGTTAGAGGGCCACACAGGACAGAGGCACAATAATGAGCAAAACATAGAGACAAGCAAAGGCTGAAATAATGAGGGAAAGTTTTAGAATCTGACAAATGAAGTTTTTGAAATATACTCATGAGACTCATTAAGCTAAGGAGATGGCAGATAACCTCTGGGAGCTCATCTTCAGAGTTCTGCCTCCTGAGCATGCCTCTCACATGAACCCTGGTGCACCTAGAAGGCAACACCCAGAGGAATCTGATGTAAGCCTCAGGTGTCTGATGCAGGCAGTATCTTTGGAGAAATTAGGTGGACAAAAGAACTGAGAAAATTAGTGCCCCAAAGCATGTTAGAAGAGCAATGTGCCAAGAAAGAAGAGAGAGTACTGAAGGTGTTGGGCTAATTGTGCTGCCATAGGGAGAACTCAGCTCCTGGCATGAAGAGGCAGCACTTCACATGCTTCTGTGAGAGAATTCTGCTTACTTTAACATGTTTTTTTTCAAATAATGTGAAACTAAAACTTTGATAGTTTAATCTTTTAGAAAGATGATTTTGATTGGCAAATCTTCCTTTTGAAAAATTAAACTAGAGAGATGACTTATTAGGTAATACTAGAAAACATTTCAAGAGTTTAAAACAATCTGTCTCAGACTCTTTTGAAGAACTGAAGAGAAAGTAGCCCTCCCAAAATTCGTTCTGAGAGGTCAATCATTGCCCTGAAACCACAAGGAAGGACATAACAAGAAAATTAAAGAGCCATATCCCCAAGGAACTAGTAATACAAAAATCCTAGAAAAAATAAAGCAAATTGAATTGGGCAGCACATTAAAAATAAGCCATACTCCTGAGCCAGTGGGCTTTATAAATGGGATGCAAGCGTGGTTCAACTTACATCAATCAATCAGTGTAATACATCAAATTAACCAAATGAAGTACAAATTACATGATCAATTGAGAGACTGAAATCAGTGCATCTAAGATCAGAAATAAGGCAAGGTACCCTCTCTCAGCACTACTGCTCAACAGAACACTAGGACGTTCCATTCTATCCACAGGACAGAGATATGAAGAAGAAGCAGGAGACATTCAGACACATTAGCACATTTACAACTTACATATTTATCATTATTTTTTTATGTCTGTGGTGAGAAAATTTAGGATCTGCCCTCTGCAACCATCAAGTATATAATGCCCTGGAGTGCAATCTTCATGCTGGGCAGTAGCTGACCAGAACTTATTGACCCCGCCAACCTCACTCCATTTCTGTTCCACATAATTCTATGGGCTCAAAATTTCCAGAGTTCACATTCTAAGATCTTTATTATGATTATCATTTTGTTTGTAGTACACATATTCCTCCCATATACGTGAAATATATATATATATATATATATATATATCGTCATACAAAGTAAATGTAAACAAATTTTGTTGTTTCATTATACCTCTATAATATGGAAATAAATACCACTCTGTATATTCTTTTTAATAGCACTCTTTGTTTTTCTTTATTTCTGCTTATTGAACCCAGGGAATTTAACTAAACTATGTTCATAGCAATTTTAATTTTTTAACTTGAGGCATGGTCTTTTTACATTGCCCAGGCTGGCTTAGAACTTGAGATTCTTCTGCCCTGGACTCCTTGTGATGAATCCAGCCTAATTCCATTATAAGATTGGGAGCCATCGTGTCACAAAGTCATGAAAATTTAATTTCTGTTTTACTATAAATTACTGCAATTTCTAAACTTATGTGGAATTTTTGCCTATGCCTTGAACTCACCCATGCCTGGTTTTCCCTGGCCAGATAACAACCCTCTTTGAAACATCAGTGGCACCTCATAAATTCTGATGTTGGGATCTAAACTTCTTCCCTACCTTTAAATGTTAAGCTATGTAGATCATTAACTTTCTATCTTCTTTTGTATTTTGCTTGTCAAAATCCTGTTATCTGTAAGTTCTCATGACACACCCTTTGAAACTTTTTGTGCTATAAAATTGTGTTCCTAGAGAACTAGGGTGCTACTTTCTAGCCAGGGGATTTGGGAGAAATAGTCCTGGCCATTTCCTGTATATGCAAAGATAAGCTTGCTTTAATTTGATTCACAATTTGAGTTGGTGGTCTTTTCTTTGCATCGTGGTTTAACAATGGGTCCCTGGGATTATAGGTATACACCACCAAACCAGGCCTCAACTACACCCTCAAAGAGAAACAAACTATTGTAACTCCTCACAGTTGATATGTTCTCTAATGAAACTGCAAATGCTGAAATAGGAAATACTGTCCCTTTGCTCTCATGAGAGAGGCCCCAACAACCCTGATCAAAACTGATCACAGCCTTTTCACAAACTACACAGACCCTGTTCTGGGAACAGAGCTATTGTTCAATGCACCCTGTGGGTTCATTCATTAGCACTGAGATCATCACCATCAACACTGTGACGCAAGCCACTCAAAGCTCCTCACACATGTGTATTGTCCTAGTAAGATATTTCAGAACCTAAGGGTTCTCAGGGACACTGGACAGCATGTAACACCTCACCTGGGTGGCATTTTGAACAGCGAAGCATCAAGAGCAGAATAATGACAACATTGAGACAGGACCTTGACAGAGAAAAGGACATTAGTGTATGAACTGAGAGCCCAAACAAGAAGGCAGAGCCCTGCTCCATCCAAACTAGGAGTGTGCACTGGGGAGTAACTCAGATAGTTCACTGTTCTTGCATTTAGGAGTGGTCCTTAAGGGCTGCAAATACAGAGTCTGGAGTCACATTTGTGGGAAAATCACAATGAGCCACCTCACAAACACAGAATCTGAGGAGAATAAAATTCACCTGTATGTGGTCTGATATAAAGGAGTCTGATAAATAAAATTATGAATCTATGACAGGAAATTGTCTCAAATGAACTAAAGGATAAATTAGGAAAATTACATACACTGTTGAGAGCCACAGCTGAAGGGGCTCCAGCAAACTTTCAGACTGCCAGCTGATGATTGGCTCACAGCGGCCCCAGCAACACCTAGCTGATTGGCTCCTCTGTGGAGATGCTCATTGAGCTCTTTCCCTGCCCTTTCAGACTACCAGCTGATGATTGGCTCACAGCAGCCCCAGCAACATCTAGCAACATCTAGCTGATTGGCTCCTCTGCGGTGATGCTCATTAGGCTGTTTCCCTGAGCTTTCAGACCACGGAGCTGCTCATTGGGGGACTTTTTTGGCTCTGCCCATGTGACCCAGCCAATCGGCCTCAAGAGCAGGAGGATTGTGGGAGGAAGAGGTTGTTGGGGTGTGTGGCTTGTGGGAAGCCGGTGGTGGCAGTTGGGCTCTCAGGGTTTTTTCCTGAGGAGCTGTTTTGTTCATCTTGTGTGGTTCTAAAAATAAAGTTAGTTTCTTTTGACAAGTGGCTCCTGAATTGTGCCCAGCCAGACTGCGGCATTTGGTGGCTTGCACGGGGAGCGACTGAGGGTAAGTAAACCGCTCGCCCCAGAGGGAAGGGTGAGAGGATGGGGAGCCATTTTAAGATTCCTCTTTTGTTTTGCTTCATTTTTGTTTTAAGTTGCCTGTCCCTGGAGATGAGTGAGACGAAAGAAAAACCGCTCACTTCTGAGGAAAAACTATTTACGTCTGAGGAACAGATAGGGAGAAAGGACGGATGCACATATAAGGAGGATAGAAAGGCTATAATGAATTTTTGTTGTTCCATTTTTATTTCATTCTGTCTCGGTTTTGTTTGGCGTCATCTTGTTGGGTTGTATTATAGTAGAAATATGGGATCAGAAATTAGTAAAAAACAAACCGAAAGAGTGTTAAGTAAATTGTTAGAGGAAGGAGGCATCCCAGTAAAATCAAGAGCAGTCAGGGCATACGTTGATACAATACAAAAATGTAGCCCATGGCTTTTTAAGGAGGAGTTGTTAAATATATCACAATGGAACCATCATGGTGAAGATTTAAAAAGAATAGAAAAGAACAGCCCAGGAACTCTGCCAGCTGGCACATTGGCATTGTGGGCATTGGTATCTGGTTTTCTTAGTCCAAAACCTTCAATTCAGACAAAGGTAGAGGAAGGAGAAAACATATTGATTCAAGTAAATGAGGAGGTCTCTCAAGTTAGTCAGAAAGAGGAAAAGATTCAAGTAAAAGAGAAGGTCTTTCGAGCTAATCAGACAGAGAAAGAAAGTTTAGAGCAGAAAAAGCCATCGGGGGGAAGTTACAAAAGGAGACTGCTACTAAAACCTTTCTATCACCAGAGGGCTTCAGTGTCCAACCAACAGCACCACCTCTACAGGAGACTGCTACTAACACCTTTCTATCACCAGAGGACGTAAGTGTCCAATTGACAAGGCCACCTTCATATGCTGAGAGGCCCCCAACCCCCGCAGTGGATAGTTCAGATCCTGAGACAGGATCTCAAGTATTAACATGCCCTGTATTTGAGGTAGGAGGGCAGCGAATTTACCAGACTTTAAATTTCAAAACAGTGAAGCAGCTAAAAGAGGCTGTAACAACCTATGGTCCTCAAGCACCCTTCACTGTAAGCTTGGTCGAATCCATTACCAACTTGAACATGACGCCAGCAGATTGGGCTAATATGTGTAAAGCTGTGCTAAATGGAGGACAATACCTGTTATGGAAGGTTGCCAATGAGGAATTTTGCAAGGAGATGGCTAGGCGAAATGCAGCAGCTGGTTATCCTCAGAGAAATCTATATATGTTGTTAGGAAAGGGACCTTATGAGGGTCAGCAGCAACAAATTGCATATGATCCTGGTGTATATTTACAAATTGCTGTAGATGCAGTTAAGGCATGGAAGACTTTACAAGGACATGGAGGTTTACAAGGTCAATTATCTAAGATAATACAAGGAACTAATGAATCTTATGCTGAATTTGTAGATAGGCTTATTCAAACAGCTACCAGAGTTTTTGGGAATACAGAACAAGCAATGCCATTAATAAAACAACTGGCTTATGACCAAGCGAATCGTTGGTGCAGAGATATCATTAGACCATGGAAACATGAAGATTTAAACACATATATTAAATTATGTAGAGACATTAATGAACAAGAGCAAGTCATGGCAGCTGCAGTAAAACAGGCTTTAGATGCCAGAGACATTAATGAACAAGGGAAAATTGTGGCAGCTGCAGTAAAACAGGCTTTAGATGCCAGAGACATTAATGAACAAGGGCAAATTGTGGCAGCTGCAGTAAAACAGGCTTTAGATTCCAGGCCAAGAACATGCTACAATTGTGAACAAACAGGACATTTTAAAAGGAATTGCCCCATAGGAGGAGGGTTTAACAAAACTAGGTATCAAAGGAGTAGAATACCAGGTATTTGCCCACGATGCCATAGAGGGAGACATTGGGCTAATGAATGCCGTTCTCAAACCACCATAGAGGGTACTCCATTATCAAAAAACGAACAAGGACCAAGTGTTTGTCCACGATATCGTGGAGAAAGGCATTGGGCTCCATTGCCAAAAAATGGACAGGGGGGCCCAATGCTCCGGGGCCCAAAACCACAAATATACGGAGCACTGGAGGAACCCAGCAACCCTATCAGGGTAGTGCCCAGGACACATTGTCCATCAGATCCCTCATCAGACAAACCAGAGGGAGCGCAGGGTTGGACATCTGCGCCTCCGCCAGATCAGTACTAACTCCGGAGATGGGAGTTCAAATCATTCCCACAGGGGTGAAAGGACCTCTTCCCAAAGGAACAGTAGGCTATTATTGGGACGCAGCTCTTCTACTCTAAAAGGACTTATGATAAGTCCTGGGGTAATTGATCCCGATTATGAAGGTGAAATAAAAATTATAGCCAGTTCTCCAAATGGTATATCAGTAATTTCACCAGGAGATAGAATAGCACAGTTACTAATAATACCAAGCCTACATGATAAATTTTCCAGTCGTGCTATAGAAAGAGGTTCCAAGGGATTAGGCTCCACAGGTGTAGATTGGGCTATGCTGTCTTTAAATTTAGATTCTCGACCCATGCTAAAACTAAATATTCAAGGACATGAATTTAATGGGCTACTGGATACAGGTGCAGACCTTAGCATCATCTCTAGTCAAGAATGGCCAAAACATTGGCCATTACAACAAGCCACTCAAACGCTTCGAGGCCTAGCAGTGGCGACTAATCCCCATAGAAGTGCAATGGTATTAGATTGGAAGGATCCTGAAGGATGTGAAGGAACTATACAGCCATATGTATTGGATCATCTTCCTATAAATTTATGGGGACGAGATGTCCTAGATCAATTAGGTTTGACATTAACAAATAACATCAACCAAAATGCACCCACTATTATGACTAGACAAGGTTTTAGGAAAGGAAAAAGATTAGGAAAACAAGAACAAGGTATAGCAGCACCAATACAAATAGATCAAGGAATGGACAGACATGGGTTGGATTTTCAGAAAGGGCCACTGAGACAATAAAAATTACTTGGAAATCAGAAAGACCAGTATGGGTTCCTCAGTGGCCCCTGACTAAAGAAAAGATACTAGCAGCCCATGATCTGGTCAAACAACAATTAGCAGAAGGACATATACAACCTTCTGTATCTCCCCATAATACTCCCATTTTTGTCATCATAAAGAAATCTGGTAAATGGAGATTATTGCAAGATTTAAGAGCCATTAATAATGAGATGGTTATTATGGGACCTGCTCAATCGGGGATTCCTCAATTGTCTGCTTTGCCAAAAACTTGGTATGTTTTAGTTATAGATATTAAAGATTGTTTTTTTTTCAATTCCAATTCATCCTGAGGATAGTCCACGTTTTGCATTTACTATCCCTGCACTGAATCATGAAGGTCCTGATCAGAGATATGAATGGAAAGTACTCCCTCAAGGGATGGCTAACAGCCCAACTATGTGTCAAATTTATGTTAACAAAGCAATCCAGCCACTTAGAAATCAAAATCCTGAACTACAAATATTTCACTATATGGATGATGTATTATTAGCACACAAAGCTAAAAACACATTGCTAGACTGTTATGCCACACTTACAAACTTATTAAAAATTATAATCTAGAGATAGCAATAGATAAAGTACAATTAAATTTTCCAATTAATTATTTAGGAGTTCTATTATCCTCAACCATGGTCCGTCCACCAAAAATTCAAATACGAGTAGATCAACTCAAATCACTTAATGACTTTCAAAAGTTATTAGGAGACATAAATTGGATAAGGCCTTATCTAGGTATACCAACAGGAGAGTTGGGACCTTTATTTGATATCCTAAAAGGTCCATCAGATCCAAATTCACCCCGAATGTTAACGCCTGAAGCAAGAAAGGCATTAAAAATCATTGAAACATATATGGAAAATATGCATTTGGATAGAATTGATATAAGTTTGCCTTTATTATTTATTGTACTACCAACAAAAAATATTCCTACAGGAGTATTTTGGCAAGAAGGCCCATTATTATGGATACATTTATCTTATTCTCCTAACACTATTCTTACTAGGTATCCTGAGGCTGTAGGACAATTAATACTCAAAGGAATAAAAGCAGCAAAGGGAGTGTTTGGAATTTCTCCCAATAAAATTATTACTCCATATACTATGAATCAAATTGATGAGTTAGCTAATGAGTTAAATACTTGGGCAATAATCATGTGCAAATCTAATGTTTCATTTGATAACCACTTACCATCTAATCCTTTATTGTCTTTTTGGTCATCGCATCCTGTAATTTTTCCAAAAATGACAAGAAAAACACCTATCGGGAATGCTCCAAATATATTCACTGATGGATCAAATAATGGTACAGCAGCAATAGTTACACCTGATCAAACTTTTACATTTTTAGTACCCAGACAATCAGCTCAAAAGGTAGAGCTTAAGGCAGTATTACAGGCTTTTGTGATGTTTAAAAATTCTGTATTTAATTTATTTTCCGATAGTCAGTATATAGTAAATGCTATAGTATCCCTTGAAGATGCTGGTAGGATTTCCCCTTCCTCTACTATTTTCTTTTTGCTTTCCACTATACAAAGTCTAATCTGGGACAGAAAAGATCCATTCTTTATAGGACATATCAGGGCACATACAGGATTGCCTGGAGCCCTTAGTTTGGGCAATGATTTAGCAGATAAAACTACACATGACATACATATTTTCTCTACACTAGAAGAAGCTATAAATTTTCATAAAAAGTTCCATGTCAATGCTAATACTTTACAAAAGCGTTTTAAAATAACTAAGGAACAAGCTAGACAAATAATAAAACAATGTCAAAATTGTGTGACCTTTTTACCACAAGTTAATCTTGGAGTCAATCCTAGAGGATTGATACCTAACCATATTTGGCAGATGGACGTCACACACCTGCCAGAATTTGGAAAATTAAAATATTTGCATGTTACAGTTGATACTTCTTCTGGATTTTTGATGGGCTCCCTTCATGCCGGAGAAAAAACTAAAGATGTTATAGCTCATTGCTTACAAAATTTTGCCACTGTGGGCGTTCCAAAACAGTTAAAAACAGATAATGCCCCTGGTTATACTTCTACCTCTTTTAAACAATTTTGCTCATCATTTGGCATTACTCATATAACAGGAATCCCATACAATCCACAGGGACAAGGCATAGTTGAAAGAGCTCATCAAACTATTAAAATGTACTTATTAAAGCAAAAAGAAGGAATTGGGAAGGGGTATATATTCCCCAAAGATAAACTTAAAATAACCCTTTTTACTCTAAACTTTTTAAATTTGGATTCATCAGGGCTTAGTGCTGTGGAAAGGCATATGTGTCCAAAAAATGTATATAAGCCCAAGGTACTTTGGAAGGATATTCTAACAGGACAATGGAAAGGTCCTGACCCAGTAATTGTCTGGAGTCGGGGATCTGTTTGTGTGTTTCCACAGGGAGAACAGCAGCCGATTTGGATTCCAGAGAGATTAACTAAGGTCCTGACCCAGTGATTGCCTGGAATCGGGGGTCTGTTTATGTGTTTCCACAGGGAGAACAGCAGCTGATTTGGATTCCAGACAGATTAACTAAAGCGATTTCTACAGACCAAAAAGAAGATGTGATATCCAGAACTCCAGTTTGGTTATTCTTACATCTGCGACAGAA